>NC_140216.1:39224851-39490830 GCF_951802725.1 Rutilus rutilus | reverse complement strand
CCAGACCTGCAAACTCCTCAGACTAAAAAAGGTGACAGTTGTCGCGGGGGGGGGTGGGGGGGGGGGGGGGGGGGGGGGGGGGGGGGGGATGGCATGTTTTTTTTTTAGCTACATGCCATGGGATTAATCAATGCATGCTGATGAATAATGTATAATAATAATAATAATAATAATAATAATAATTAATCTGCATACCCTAGTTTTGCACTGATGTAAAAAGACTGACAGTGACACAATAAGACCTCATGTTAGCAAAATGTTTTAATCTTTAACTCTTAAAAAAAAAAACTCTTAAAAAAAACATGTATGTTCTTTAATGTTTGATTATAATTTTACGGTCTTCACATAGGGATGGGAATTGATAAGATTTTATCAATAATAATGCCACTGACGATTCTGATTATCGATCCAATTCTTTATCGATTCTCTTATCGATTCTTGATAGCACTGTGTGGAAAAATGTAGTCATATGCTTCTTTTTTTTTGTAGTCAAAGTGGTTTTCTTTATTTTGAAGTTTAAGCTTGAGTTAGCAAACTGTACTTTTTTATATAATTTATGTAATAAATATAACCTTATTGTAAAGTGTTACTGATTAGTTACACCGATTCAGACGTCACCTGAGTTCACTGTTGGAAAGATTAGTTGTTTTAACCATTCATTAAAATGAATCGGTTCAAAGGAGTCACTAGTTCGCGAATTGGACGTGTCGTGCGCGTTGTGTGATTATGCCAGCAGTTAGGACACTGACATCCAAGATTTGTGTCAACATAAAAACATTTCATCACTGTATAGTTTTATTTCGTTTAATTAAAGTGTTGTTTAAGTCAGCTGAATGTCCAGAACGCTTTTCAGAGAAGATAAGGAAACTTATTTAGCAAAATTCACACCCAGCAGTAATTCAGAAAAAAAAAGGTCTTTCGACCTTTTACCACCGTGTCGATTTATTTTTGATTAATATGTGCGTGCGAGGGAGAGAGAGCAACACAGCGCCTAGTTTGGAGACGGTGAAGTCGTTTACACAGAGAGTGCGCGCGCGCGACCGGCTCTCTCTCTCTCTCTCTGCTCGTTCTTTCAGTCAAACATACGCCCTGTCACAAACGCAGCCGTTCATCTACATTACTCACCGATCAAATAAGACTTTGGCGGGACAAAAAATCATTTTGGTGGGCGCTAAAATGCAGGAAAATTCATGCGCGAGTTTCCATTAGACTCGCACGGTAGCCAGGCGTCTCATCAAATGGCGAGCTCAGCTCAGTTGGCGCTGTGTGCTTCAAGATTCTGACGCAAGTCCTAAGATTCCAATTGGCCAAGAGAAAAAGTGCTAAGATTCCGATTGGCCCAGAGAAATGTCAATTATAAGAATTATCCAATAATGTTTCGCAATTCTAGCCTGCATGGCAGTTACTGTGAGAAACAATATACCCCCCCCCCCCCCCCCCCCCTCCTCGAAAAAAAAAACTCTCCGGTTCTACGCGATTCACGTAAATGACCCAATTGACCAAGAAAACGGCGATTGTCGCCGAAAAGCGACAAGTTTGCAGGTATGAAATACAACAGCACGTCACGTGACAGACGGTGTTTAATCACCCTGTTTAGAATTAGAAAGCAATGAAACGCAAAGCCTCCGTGGCGATGGCAGATATAATGCAGTGACTGAATGTGAGCTAATCTTATTAATATCGACAAACAGAAAAGACATTATATCACACATTATTAGGACAGCGTATTTATTACTTACCAACATCTGGCACACGTGAACTGATGCCAAATATCGCGATGTGTTCGGAACGAGACTTCTTGCAGCGCGATTTCATACTGATAAAATATATTTTTTTAAATATCAATAAACAGCAAAGCAATCCAGCTTCCCTGGCAATAAGATCGAAAAATAATATTAAAAAAAATACATAAACCATGGTCCATGACAAGATAAAATCTCGTGAATTAATGTTGATTAAACAGGTTCTCTGCTGCAGCCCGATAGGCAGAAAGAATCGTGCTGTGATCACAAAAGACGCTTCCCATTTAAAATACATTAGTTTAAAAAACGTGCTGGTATTACGAAAATAACGAAATAAACGTGCCCGTGTCACGAATCAATAGATTAAATGATGTGACCATTCGCCCCCATTAGAGATTATGAGTTATGTTTCTGTACAAAAATAATAATAATAATAATAATAATAAAAAAATAAAAAATAATAATAACACGTATTTCTGCATGCACCTTCGGCATCTGCACGAGATGGAATCGTGAATCTTCGTACGATTGAGGGGCGGGACGATGACGTTAACTAGGGTAGAGTGGGGGAAAACGCCCCCCTTAAGGAAAATGTGACATTACAGTGAAACAAAACATAAATGTGACTAGAATTGCCATCCCGGTTTTGAGTGACTATGGCAGGAGTTATTCACCAAATATTAAAATTGCTCAGCCTTCATAATTAATTAGTATTTTGACTGAAAATATTTTTGTACAAAGGGGGCGTTTTGCCCCAGCGGTGGGGTAAAACGCCCCCCAAGGTGGGGTAAAATGCCCCCTTTCTTACCAACCAGTTTGCTTCATATATCAACAGCAAAATTAACAGACAATAGTTTTTAATCTCTAAAGGTAAAAGGCAAGTAATGTATCAACATGTATATATATTAATATTTATTTCAGCAATGTTCAAAATAGGCAAAATTAACTACCTTCCATCAGTGAGCTAACTGTGCTAGCAAGCTAGCTAGTTAATGCTCACTTGAGGTAATTTTTTCATGTTTTGTTCAAATATTTTGATTTTACCACCTAGTTATACTGCATTAAGTGTAAAACAAAGGATTTGATAGACAGAAATATTTTATTATAGTAATTATGATAGAGAAACTATGCCCCCAGGGGGGCGTTTTACCCCTCAGCGTAGGGGGCGTTTTACCCCACAAGCTATGACTTTTTAAAAAAAAAATTAATTTTTAAAATATAATTATATTCCTTATAAATAATATATGATCTCAAACTACAGACTTCACTATTCATCTATCATACGATATCCTGCAGAACAATATTCTCTTAAACACTTATTTACTAATATCTGAAAATTATAGCATTTACTATGTAATCCTCTTCTCTTCAAATGTGTCGCTGGTGTCAGCTTATCCATAGAGATTTGTATATCCCCGTTATCAACGTAGTGCATAGCAACAGTAAAAATGTATCTTGACTACTTTTAGTGGTTATTTTGGGAAAAACAGGTGGGGGGCGTTTTACCCCAAGGGGGCGTTTTCCCCCACTCTACCCTATAATACATTTCTGCGTGCAATGCATACGCATTTTCCATCAATAGAAGTTTAACGGGAGGGTTTTGCGTACCATATGAACGCAAAATGTGACTGCGTGCAATGCATACGCATTTTCCGTCAATAGAACTTTAACGGGAGGGTTTTGCGTACCATATGAACGCGAAATGTGACTTTGGCGTGTAAATACTACGCCAAATGAAAATGAAAACTCGTGGTATAGATACGCAGTAGTAAGAGACTGGGTTGAATAAAGCCCCATTCTTACAGATCATTAACTTAAAAAAGTTGGTTTAGGGTTTAGTTACCCTTTAAAAAAAGATTTCTTTAAAAGCAAGTATCTCCCTTTGCTTTGAACTTTGAGCGTTGCAACTTTGCAGATGTTTTTAATGCTCAAAAAGCAACATTACACACTAACTGAAGTTAGAAAAACTGAAATCATACTCAACCACCCATTTAAGGAAGCATACACAAATTTGAGGCTTGAATTGAGGAACTAATTAGCCTGATAAAATTATGGGAAAAGGGCTACCTATTTATTTTAAGAGAATTAGCTCAATTATGTGGTTTTATTTAGAGAAACCATTGTTTGGCACATGGCTGGAAATGGAGAGTAAATCTTGAAGTTAAGTGTTATTTCATGTGTTTTTGAGTACAGGGAAACATCTGTTAATGTTTAATGTTCAGTTATGTTTGACATTTGAAAGAGTTTGTATTATGTTAAAGTTTTGATCATTACCATTGTGCAGAAGAGCTTATGGTTAGGTTGTGAATAACTGCGTTTATCAATAATCTGAAGCATGTTGTTTTGTTCATTGAGCAATAACTCTGCTAATGATAGTGAAGTAACAAGTTTGTTTCTGTGCTGTGCTATAGCAGCATACAGTCTTTTAATAATACAATATAACTCAAAAGTCAAATATAAACAGGTCATTTCCATTCACTTGAATTCACACAATTTTGAGAGTAAAAAATACTTAAAATAAAAAGCATATTTCACTAAAAATATGAAATTCATCATGTCATAGACTAAATAAATTAGTTTTACATGATTTATTCAGGTGGATTCCATGAAAGAAATCAAGCCTTTACTCAAAAATGTGATGTGTAATATTGTTACCATAATTTTTTTTAAGTAAATAGCAGTAAAAAAAATTACAGTGTATGATTCAGGCATTACAGGTCAGAGGTCAGATTGGATCTGAACATTCAGAATATTTATCCAGTTCATCTGGTTAAAGGTTTCCTTGTTTGACTTTGGATGAAGGATTGGATCATTCAGTAAAGTTACACAAACACATGTGTGTGTGTGATGATCACTGTGGGTTTGTGTCTGTTGATTCTGTTGAATGTGATTGTGTCTGTAGAGGCTCTTTATTCTCCATCAGCTGATCCAGAGAAGGTCAGACTAACATCTAGAACCTGTAACTAAAACACAGACAGTCAAATATGCGACATTATTGCATTATCCACTTTAGAACAACTAAAAGAAACTACTTAGTTGATTAAGTGAGAGATTATAATATAACACTGAGATACACGATTGTTAAAGCTGTTTTTAAACATTCAGATTTTGCTTATAGGTCACCATGAATGATGACCCTTGACCCTTATCTATAATTCTGCATGACCTCTTTCTACGTCACTGTGTCAGGTTTATTTATGATAAAGAAAGTATAGTGATAAATATTTACCATTATCTTTTATTGCAATTTACAGTCTCTAAAAATACAATATTTAGGGATAAAAAAAACAATGATAAAAGCAAAGTATTGAATTGTTTGAAATAAAAAGAAACTTAAAGATATTTAATTGTTGCTATAAACTATTTTAAAATAAATAAATGAATCAAACTCTTATTAAACATGTTTATAGTGTCTAATTCATCATCACAAGGAAACTAAACTAAATTTCAATTATAAAAACTTTCAATTAAAATATGAACAGTTTTAATCATCACTTCTTACTCAAGCGTCTCCAGTTTATAATGTGGATCTTTCCTCAGATCAAAGAGCGGGTTCACATCTGATAATCTTAGATTATTCCATGTCAGATCCAGTTTTCTCAGGTGTGAGGGGTTTGATCTCAGAGCTGAAGTCAGAGCAGCACAACCTTCATCTGTAACACCGCAATACCACAACCTGTAGAGAACAATGACACTCTTCAGTCTCTCAGTTCAGGAAACACTGATATAAATGATATGATATATATATATATATATCCTCAACAGATTTATAAATTAAAGCAGTTGTCACCTCTTCACGACATCTAATCATGTTTTTGACTTGTAAAACTATTATAAGTAAAATGACCTCAGAAGCTTTGGAAAGAATCCACTGAAGATTAAACGTCCTTTTCAGTTACTTGATGGTAAACTTTTTTGTACATATTATTTTTGTATATCATTGATTATTCACCACAGGAGAAAAACAGACGACGTTGAGACTTTTATACAATCTTACCACAGTATCTTCAGTTTACAGCGAGGATCCTGCAGTAGATCAGAAAGCTGCTTGACTCCAGAATCTCCTACTTTATTCACAGACAGACTCAGTTCTCTCAGGTGTGAGGGGTTTGATCTCAGAGCTGAAGTCAGAGGAGCACAACCTTTATCTGTAACACCACACTTATATAACCTGTAGAGAACAATGACACTCTTCAGTCTCTCAGTTCAGGATCTACAGCTCAGATAAGCAGAACTTCACAATCAGAGACTTAATCCACGGCACCATTAACAGGTCCAGTCTAAGGTTCAGACTCGCTTCTATAAACTGCTTGAGCGGGTTAGTTTCCATTTGATAAAAATTGCAAGAATATTCGATAACACTTTATTTAACAGTGTCCTTGTTACATATGTTACATGAACAAAAGGTTTTTTTCCTTCTGTTCTATGATTCATTCATTCATTCATTCGTTCGTTCATTCGTTCGGGGTTCCCTCTTTATTTTTATTTAGGCCTTGGCTATTTATTACTTGGAAAAAGTTAATTGTGAGCACAAACACTTGACAAATAAATAAATGTGTTATTGGATAAAATAGTGTTTGCTGAACTGCTTAATGGCACTTAAAGAAGGTTAAAAAGTAATTAATCTACAAACAGCAAGATACCTTTTCATAATTCTGTGGTAAATGTTTTATGATCCATTGATGTTTTTTAGTGAAAGTAGAGGAAAACAGACAATTTTAGCCTAATTCATAGTTGTATTCTAAAGCCTACTGCTTAACGTGTTTGTTATCAATGCAACGGTAAAAGACAATAAAAAGCTAATTAAATGAAGTTCAAGTGTAGTGTTTTTAATATCATGACTACAAGTTACAAAACCTGTTGGATTGATCACTTCCCTTTAATCTGTTGGCCAATAGTGTTAATACACTCCGCCTTATGCCCAACTTTCACGACCAATAAAGATCTTTCTGCAGAAATAAAGCGCTCGACATTCAGAGACACTTCCAGATTTCATCAGTGAAACACACTGATGCAGTGACGCGCGCTGGAATTGAATGGCAAACATGTTTCACGCGCTCTCCTTTAAAACCCTTATCTTTATCGAGTTAGCGATAGTCTGGCTTATTTCTCACTCTAGTCTGAGTGATGCGCTTCAAGGTAAGAACAGTTCATTTGTTTTTCTTCTGATCCCCAGCATCTTAAACCTTTCGAGTTTGCTTATATTTAAAATAAAGTCTTATTCATTCAATCAATATTTTAGACTTCTCACACCAACGTAATATGTCTCTGAACATTATGTGTTATGCCATATCTTTGTTATAGCATGTGAAACGAACTAAAATCGAAAGCGCAACAGGCTTTTTGTGTTTTAATGAGGATTTCTGTTCCGCGCATTTGCTCAGGCGATCATATAGCTCATGATCAGGTGTTTCCCGCTTCTCTGAGCGACTCTGAATCAAACTCAATCTCTGCATGTGCTTTCAGTTTCGCATGCCTTTGGGAACGGGCACAAGTTACGCGTTTCACATTCGCATAAAACACACACACACACACACACACATATATATATATATATATATATATATATAACAAAAAAACATGATAACAGCAGATTTGTAATGAGAAGCGTTTTTTTTGGGAACAAATTCTAAACGTTCTTAAATCAGGATACAAGCAAAGTGGCTTAAGATATTAAGACTCGAATTCTAAAAAAAAAAAAAAAAAAAAAAAATGAAGTTAGTTTAAGCTTGAAAAAATAACAAATATATGGGTCAGAATAATACATTTAATTTAAATGGATTATTTTTCTGACCCCATTGGCAGATATTTGTTCTTGTTTTAAGAAATATAAGGAGGAACAACAATATTTGTTTTTGCAGTGTAACTGCTTTTAAAAGTGTTTTGATGTTTCCTCTTTTCATTGCGTGATAATGATAAATGATGATGTGTGTGTTTTTTTTTTTTTTTTTTTTTTGTACTGTTGTATGGCACAGTGGTCAACTAGCCTACTGTTGTTTTTACTGTGCTTAAAAAAAAATATATATATATATATATATATATTTAAAGTCATGTCAAATTATATTTATAAAGCCCATTTTACACAACTGTTGACTCAAAGTGCTTAAACGATAAGACATAGTGGAGCAGAAAACACATACATGTGTACTGGTTTTAGTGCCACCCATCCATTGAATCGGCTGATACCCATCCGGGTGTATTAGGCTACTTAGTAAAATTACTGCTCTGCTGATGATGTATAATATCACCTGTGACTATATGTATAAACCAGATGTGACAATAGACACACATTTTGTGCACACCACTTGCCTTCAGGACTTTCTAGCAGAAAGGCTTTATGGTTGAAATTGTGAAGGTATATATTATCTAAACCTGATTTAAAGAAAATGCAAATGAAAATAATAGCCTAATAAAAAAAATATATAAACCTGAAAATAATTCAATGCTAACTTTTGTCTATACAAATGGCAGTAAATTGGGGGGTTTTACAACCAGTTTGATTTCTAACATTATTCTCCCAACAGACATCGATGGTCTGGTGTTATAATTTATTTGCTTTTGGTGTACTGTGGAGTGGGTAAAACTGTTTTTATGGCAGGCTACCAGATACCGTTGACTCGCGCTAGCCTAGCACTGGCGAACTATGCAACTGGAAGGACTGGATGAAAAATGTTGAAAACTGTTTCCACTGATAAATAACACCCAGGCTAACTTGGAAATGAGGTCTGATGTCCAAAATCCTGAACCAACCCTTTAAAGCTACAGTATGTAATTTTTTTGTGTGCTGACTAATACTCACACAGGTCAGTTTATTAGACGAATTAAACTTGTGAGATAACGCAGTGCTGTTTCACTCATTCTACACTATCACATTAAACTGCATTTGAGTGTGTTCAAAGTTATAATGTTATTCTATGTGTTCGTTTGTTGGCTGTATGAGACTAGCAGTGCACTAGATCAACATTAGAATAACATACAGATCATATTCTAACATTTTATCATGTTGAGCTATATAACATTGATTAGTTTTATGTACATTTGCTCAGCTGTCTAATAAAGTACATGCAAAAGCGTCCCTGTCAAGTCGAAGTTAGTCGCAGACTTTGAGCTCTCGTCATCTCGTCACGCTGATATTGATCCTCGTTTTAGTTCTCCTTTTGTCCGAAAGTCTGCTTGCCATGGTCCGTAATGTTTGAACGAAACAACAACAACGTGAGTGTGCCGCTAGAGTAACGCAGTTGTCCACGTCTGTCGCCATGGTTAAGGCCATTGCACACTGAGTCCGAAATTTTCGTATGCGTTTTTTCGTGTTCGTCAGCAGTAAAATTGCTGCAAAAAAAATATTGGGTCCATTATTTGCGAGTTGCGAAATTATTCCAAACGATTCAAAATTTACCTCAGAATGTCAGTGGAACAGTTTGATGCTTTGCTAGCGATACTGGAGCCACATATTAAAAAGAAGACCACCAATTTCCGTGAACCAGTCGATCCTGAACAGAAACTGGCAGTATGTCTATGGACGGACACACACACACGCGGCCGGCAGAAGCGCTGGGCAGACAGAACAGCTGTATACATGTTATATTTTATTCAGTGTCTTTGTAATCCGCATTTTGTTTTTCATACAGTACTTGTGCTGCGAGACGAAGTGTATCAACTTGTCAGACGTCATTCTGGATTTTGTCGTTCGCTTGTACGGTGGCTCTGAATTTTCAAAAAACCTCACAAAACACTGGCTGTGGATGCGAAAAACGCAGAAAATCGAACCCAATCCGATTTTTTTTTTTACGGACGAAAGTTTCGTAGACAGTGTGCAAGCGTGATTGACATAACGTGAGGTCGAATTTTTTTTTTAACGTGCGAAAATTTCGGATGCGAATTTCGGAGTGTGCAATGGCCTTTACTGTGGCAGTACCAGCGAAAAACCAGGGATAACGCGGACATTACGTCATTGACAGGCGACAAGTGAACAGGGAGTCAGGGACGAGGCATTATTTAAAATTGGAATATCTCTGAAATTAAAAATCTTTGGGAACTTTCGGGATATTGTAAGTACACAACTGCAGGAAATTGTCACTTCTTCCTGAGTCTCTCCATCTCTGTCCAACTCGGTTTGAGCATAAAAGGCTTAACAGCTTTAGAAATGTTGTTGTTGTTGTTGGGGACATTTAATATTCAACAAAATTATTGATCTGCCTTACTTCAGGTGGACGATGACGCAATTTTCTTCTAGAAACAAACTGTTGTATTATTTTCAGGTTATCATTGTGAAGCTGCTTTGATACAATCTGTATTGTAAAAAGCGCTATATAAATAAAGATGACTTGACTTGTCTGCGTGAGGTAATCAGAGCTTCTAACACAAGAGCTCTTGAAGCTCCGCCCCCTGTGCCAGGAGCAGCAGCTCATTTGCATTTAAAGGGACACACACAAATACGTGCGTTTTTGCTCACCCTCAAAAAGTGACAACTTTAACATGCTATATAAAAATATCTGTGTGGTATTTTGAGCTAAAACTTCACATACACACTCTGTGGACATCAGAGACTTATTTTACATCTTGTAAATAGGGCACTGACAACCCCATTAACTCAGTCGCAATCTTGGCTCCTCTACTCTTTGGCACTTTGCTCCAAATCATTGGCTCGACACAAATGATTTGCAGATGTTTTGAAGCTTTGTGAAACGTGTTTCGAAAGCATTCACAAGTTATTTGTGTTTTATGTGTTCCTCAGAGAGACATTACCTCCAATACATGTTTACAGTCCTGACCAAAGAAGACATATTTCCTGCGTTCATTGCTGAGGCTGAGTCCGATGACAAACTCATTGCTCACTACAGTAATGAAGAACGAGCCTGGATAAGAGAGAATCTGACCGACTGGACCAAAGCTCCTGGAGAACCTCCTGAATCTAGAGACTGGTACCTAAATCAGCTGTACACTCTGTCAAAGTGCACAACATCTGAAAACTGTTCTGGTGAGTTTAGATGTTAATAAGAGAGAAGCATTAATCAACATATGATCTTAGGTGACTTGCGATTACGAAGGTGTCATCAGTCAGCCCCCATATCCGTGGGTGTGGGTGTGGGTGTGTGGGTGTGGGTGTGGGGGTGGGTGGGTGTAGCTTCTCATGAGTGTTGTTCTGTGATTGTAGATCATGTTCTTCAGAGAATAACTGGCTGTAAACTGCAGAAACGTCCTGAAGGAACAAAGAGTATGACTGTCTTCGATGAATATGGATTTGATGGAGAGGATATTCTATCCTTTAATTATGAAACTATGCAGTGGATTGATAAAAGCCCGAATGCCAAAGAAATTAAAATGAAATGGGATTGTGAAATTGAACGCAACAAACTCCTCAAGCATTACCTCAAGAACTGCACTGACTGGATCTCCACATTTAACAACACAAAAAAGAGTAAGTTATGTTCGGATCATTTTATTTATCTCCTGTCTTTGTGTGTGTGTGTGTGTGTGTGTGTGTGTGTGTGTGTGTGTTTGTGTGTTTGACACAATAACTACAATAGGATGTTTCTCTTAGTACATGGGTTATTTATCATCATTATCGTTACCAGTGAGGATTGGTTCAGAAATGTTTGTGATATTTTAATTTCCCATTCGCATTGTGAAACACTGTGCAATGAAACACTGTTGCATTCAGTGCAAGTTATTAAAATATGTCTAAAGAAAATCTTCCATGGTTTAATCATTTATGCAATGGTTTTCCCCGCAGTTTTAAGATGTGTGTGTTCACAATGCTTCATATCGGTCAGTGAAGATCCGGTGACTAAGAAAATGAGAAGTGTGGAGAGTGACTTGTTTACCAGTTAAAGTTTAGTTCCATTAGATTAAACGGTAGCTAAATTATTTGATTATGAATTATAACACAATGTTTGGTTAAAGGGATAATTCACCCAGAATTGAAAATTGTGTCATTTTTTTACTCACCCTTATGTCATTCCAAACCTTTATGACTTTCTTCTGCACAGCACAGGAAATTCTTTGTAAATGTTTATTTGTTAAATGCTAGTTATTTATTATTTCCTGCTCCAGGTTCTCCAGATAGTAATGTATTTGCGAGGAAAGTTCCTGGTGATCGAAGTAAGCTAAATCTGAGCTGTCTGGCCACTGGTTTCTACCCCAGAGATGTTCAGATGAACATTAGATTGAACAAAACTAATCTTGAGAATCAAACATCTTCTGGAATCAGATCAAATGATGATGAAACCTTTCAGATGAGAATCAGTGTGAAGATCGACAGAAACCATGAAGGATCTTATGACTGTCTGGTCACTCACAGCAGTCTGACAGAACCAGTTACAGTAAACTGGGGTAAATATCACCATAATTACAGTCAATCACATATTTCTAACAGGAGAACATGATAATGCTGGAATAGATTAAAGTTGAAGGTTTAATAGTTTATGAGGTTGATATAAAACATCTATTTAAAAAATTACATTGAATTTGTTTTTATATATTATATTTAATTTTTTTCACTCTGCAGATGGAAAATGTTCTAACTGTGAATCAGAATCTCGATGGCTTGTTATAGCAGGAGTAATAGCAGGAGTAATAGCAGGAGTTTTGGGTCTAGTTCTCGCTCTCATTGGGATTCACTGGTACATAAACAAAGAGAGAAGGTCAAATGGTGAGTTATAAATATTCAGCATGATCAAGTTCTTTTTTGTTGTTGTTTAAAGACATTTTTAAAATGTATGAACTAGAAATTAAAAGTTTAGCAGTATACAATGGTAGGAAAATGTGAACATGGTGATTGAGATTTTGATAATTTTGAAACAAATGAGGAGTGTGAATAAATGTAAACATATTTATATGTTTACAAGAATATAATATTTATTTTATACTGTATCTTTAGGTCGGGTGAGAAATTCTTCCTCTTACCGCTCAGTGAATGATCAGAGGGAGATGACCAGTTCAGCTGATGAGATTCGATCATGAGCTCAATACTGATGTATCTACGACTGGGACGTGAACGGGTTTACAGGCATTAAAAAAAAAAAAAAAAAAAAAAAAATCATTTTGAATGGTAAATTTTAATGGGTATTATACTTTTCCAGTTCTTTTTTTGCAAAAAGTGCATTTTGTTTTCTGTTCTAGTTTTTTTTTTTTTGCATTTTGCATTTTGCATTTTCTAATCTGGTTCAACTCTGCTTTATTAACAGTAATTTTGACAGTTATTGTTTATGATGTTCTTTATGCTCGGTGGAAATATGATACATTTCACATTTAAGAGTCTCTTGAAACATTTCAAAGGGTTGAGATCACATGATAATGTTTTACTTGAAATTCAGTTTTCTAATAGTTTCAGTCAATGGACAGTGAATTGTGAATTGGTGTTTTAGTGAAACATCTGAGAGTTTAAAAAGCTTCTGTTTTCTGTGATCAGATCAAAAGTGAAACAGAAAACACATTTGAAACGCTTGTTCAAACCAGTTAAACACAGATCAGTGTCAGTGTTACACTCAACAGAAGCCAAACTAACAGTGAATTATTAACAGATTTAACATAAAACTCAAACTCATTAAGAACTAAGAGTATTATAAATTGCAAAGCCAAGGCATTTTTTATCTCATTATTTTACCTTGTAGTAAATCATAATGTGGGGAAAAACTAATCAAGAATTAGTATTACATCTAATACTTATTGCTATTAGATAAAATGCTAAACTAAAATGCTATTTCTGGTCATTACATTCAGCTGTAACCAGGCAGAATTATCATACATCCTACCAAGAAACCCATGTAAGATGATAAAATGAGACGGGCTAAAAGGAAGTGAGATTATTATGCGGTGCATGAGTTATAATATTTTCAGCACTGGGAAATTGTATACAAACGTTTAGCAGTTACGGTTAAAGTCTGATTTTATGTAATGATCCTCCGCTGGAATCAAAGTCCTTCCTTTCAAATGACGTTTTTAAATACTGTCAGATCACTCGTTTTCTTTCTAGTTTTTGAGTCTGTGTAAAACATTGTTATGAGTGTGGAAAAGCATATTTGTATTTTTTGCATCATGATTAGATTACACTCACCTAAAGGATTATTAGGAACACCATACTAATACTGTGTTTGACCCCCTTTCGCCTTCAGAATTGCCTTAATTCTACGTGGCATTGATTCAACAAGGTGCTGAAAGCATTCTTTAGAAATGTTGGCCCATATTGATAGGATAGCATCTTGCAGTTGATGGAGATTTGTGGGCTGCACATCCAGGGCACGAAGCTCCCGTTCCACCACATCCCAAAGATGCTCTATTGGGTTGAGATCTGGTGACTGTGGGGGCCATTTTAGTACAGTGAACTCGTTGTCATGTTCAAGAAACCAATTTGAAATGATTCGAGCTTTGTGACATGGTGCATTATCCTGCTGGAAGTAGCCATCAGAGGATGGGTACATGGTGGTCATAAAGGGATGGACATGGTCAGAAACAATGCTCAGGTAGGCCGTGGCATTTAAACGATGCCCAATTGGCACTAAGGGGCCTAAAGTGTGCCAAGAAAACATCCCCCACACCATTACACCACCACCACCAGCCTGCACAGTGGTAACAAGGCATGATGGATCCATGTTCTCATTCTGTTTACGCCAAATTCTGACTCTACCATCTGAATGTCTCAACAGAAATCGAGACTCATCAGACCAGGCAACATTTTTCCAGTCTTCAACTGTCCAATTTTGGTGAGCTCGAGCAAATTGTAGCCTCTTTTTCCTATTTGTAGTGGAGATGAGTGGTACCCGGTGGGGTCTTCTGCTGTTGTAGCCCATCCGCCTCAAGGTTGTGCGTGTTGTGGCTTCACAAATGCTTTGCTGCATACCTCGGTTGTAACGAGTGGTTATTTCAGTCAAAGTTGCTCTTCTATCAGCTTGAATCAGTCGGCCCATTCTCCTCTGACCTCTAGCATCAACAAGGCATTTCGCCCACAGGACTGCCGCATACTGGATGTTTTTCCCTTTTCACACCATTCTTTGTAAACCCTAGAAATGGTTGTGCGTGAAAATCCCAGTAACTGAGCAGATTGTGAAATACTCAGACCGGCCCGTCTGGCACCAACAAACATGCCACGCTCAAAATAGCTTAAATCACCTTTCTTTCCCATTCTGACATTTAGTTTGGAGTTCAGGAGATTGTCTTGACCAGGACCACACCCCTAAATGCATTGAAGCAACTGCCATGTGATTGGTTGATTAGATAATTGCATTAATGAGAAATTGAACAGGTGTTCCTAATAATCCTTTAGGTGAGTGTAGATTAAGATGCCCTTATAGTGTTCCTGTTATTTTGCTAATCATGATTATAAGCAAGCACAAGATCACAGGTTTGATTCCCAGGGAACATGTGTTGATCAAATGTAAAGCTAGTAAAAGTGTCTGTCAAATGCGTACTGTAAATAAGCCTCTTTGGACAACATGTGTTAAATGTGCAATATTAAGAAATAAATGAGTCTGAGTGTGAGTGTTTATGTACTGGATATGGTGAAATATGATGCTTATGAAGATCTTCATATCAGACATTTCTCTCAGCTCATATAGAAAATCATGTTAGATAGAATAATATGTAATAACTGTAGGTTTTGAGACTATGATGCCCAGAAATGCTGTCTATGTAATTCAGTGTGTTCACTTCATGCTTTTAACTGTCACAGCTTTAATAGTGTTTGTGCATCTTTGACTATCTGGAGATATTAATATTAAATATTAATCCTGCTGTTTTTGACAATCTCAGGTGAAGCTGTTTAATAAACTACTGTGAAAATATCGTCTGATGACTTTTACACACGTGTCTTTAGAGCAGAGACTGATATTGATTCATTTACATTTAGATTTCATTCAATTCAACTTTGCTAAAGAGTTGAAGGATCTAATTCTTCGGCACACCAATATATACAAGTTCAGCGATCAGCAACATTTATTAAATAAAAAGTTATATTTTTAATTGTTTAAATTTGTTTAATTACTATCAATTAAGTCATTAAACTTATTGATTATTTGTGAATTGAAAGTGTTGGTATTTTTATAGACCACATCCACACTGAAGCTGAATATCTGACTCGCTGCTTCTATAGTGCTTTAAATCAACATCAAATCAATTTTGACTATTTTTCAACTTTTTTAACATGATCCTAAATTAATTATATTTATATTTAATCACATGGAATATTTAGAGAAACTTCACCATCCACACAATAGTGATGATAAAATTAAATGTCAAATGTACTCATTAGTATTTGTGTCACATGACGGAGGCCCGTCTGACGAGGTCGACTCTGATTGGATGAGACTTGCGAAGAGGCATGTCCAGGTCTGTATGCATGTTTTTTTTTTGCAAATTTCAGTAATAATTTAATTAAATTTGAGTCCACTCATACATTTTTCAAATGACTTAAGACGACCTTATGGCACAGAATGTCATAGGGACTATTTATGGAGTAAGATTTATTTATTAATTTACATTCATTTACTTATTGATTGATTGTCCTGTTTGGACCGTGATATAATGTTTTGTTGTATATGTTAACTGTTAAAATTGTGAAAACTGTGTTTTAAGATAGTTTTAAAAAGATAATACTGTCAACAAAGAATGTAATTTTTTTTTTTTTTATGGCTGGTCTTTTCCTCAACATGTGATGTCAGGAATGAAAACGAAAGTGTGATTCCTCCAGCAGCCAGTGAGGGGCGACAGTGAGCTGATACACCTAAAGCTCAATACAACCCGGAAAAAACGAGACAAACATTCACTTCAGTGTTTAATCTGTTCAAGACGCTTGTCTGAAATATAATGGATGAAAATGGTTGATTGACTCTACTTTTTTACATGTTCTGTATAGACATAAGAATGTTTTTGCTCATTTTTGTATTGTTTCTCTCTTTATTTAGCGATGGGCTGCAAGATAAGAACACGGTTTATTAGTTTCAGTAAACTAGATGCGACCTACAGTCACTTACAAACATACTATGAGTAGTATAAAATATAATGTAAAATAAAATACAGTTTTACAGTATGCTTTATAGTATAGTATGTTTTCAGGTTTTAAGTTAGTTTTATCCACCATTTGTCAATGTTTTCATAGCTTGTTTTTTTATACTGTATGTTCCTCAGAGAAACACTTCCTCCACTACAAGTTTACAGGCCTGACCAGATCAGACTCATTCCCAGAGTTCAGTGCTGTGTGTGTTCATGATGACAGACGGATCAAACACTTCAGTAATGAAGAACGAGTCTGGATTCTGACTGATAAAGACTGGACTGAAGCTCCTGAAGATCCTCCTGATTCTAGAGACTGGTTCATACATCAGATCAGGACTCTGTCAAACTGCACAGACTCACTGTGTTCTGGTGAGATTCATGCTTTACTCTTATTAATTATCAGACATTATATTTACTGTGAGTTTCTCATGAGTGTTGTTCTGTGATTGTAGATCATGTTCTTCAGAGAATAATTGGCTGTGAACTGGAGAAACGTCCTGATGGATCAGTTAATCTGACTGTCTTTGATGAATATGGATTTGATGGAGAAGATCTTATATCCTTTAATTATGACTCTATGCAGTGGATTGATAAAAACCCCAAAGCCAAAGAAACTAAAGAGAAATGGGATCGTCAAACTGAACACAACCAGTTCCTGCAGTATTTCCTCAAGACCTGCACTGACTGGATCTCAGCGTTTAACAACACAAATAAGAGTAAATTCTGATCAGATCAGTTTAATTAATTGTGTGTGTGTGTTTGTTTGTCTATATGAGTTGAAGATCCTTAAAGGAATAGTTCACTTTAAAATGAAAAATCTGTCATCATACACTCACCCTCATGTTGTTTCAAACCTGTATGCATTTCTTTTCACCACACAGAAACCATCGAGACAGAATCAGTTTCATCATGATTTTATTCTTCTTTCTTCTCCAGATGTTCGTGTCTCTGTGAGTAAATCTCCTGCTGATGAAAGTAAGCTTCTGAGCTGTCTGGCCACTGGTTTCTACCCCAGAGATGTTCAGATGAACATTAGATTGAACAGAATTAATCTTGAGGATCAAACATCTTCTGGAATCAGACCAAATGATGATGAAACCTTTCAGATGAGAATCAGTGTGAAGATCGACAGAAACCATGAAGGATCTTATGACTGTCTGGTCACTCACAGCAGTCTGACAGAACCAGTTACAGTAGACTGGGGTAAATATTGTCATAAATACAGTCACTCGCAAGGAGAACATGATAATGCTGGAATAGATTAAAGTTGCCACCCACAAACAATTACAGTGTCTCAATTCAGTTTAACAGTTTATGATGTTGATATAAAACATTTATTTAAAAATAATTACAATGAGTTTGTTTTTATTTATTTTGTTATTTTTTTCACTCTGCAGATGGAAAATGTTCCAACTGTTATCCAGAATCTCGATGGCCAGTAAAAGCAGGAGTAAAAGCAGGAGTAAAAGCAGGAGGAATAGCAGCAGTAATAACAGCAGTAATAACAGGAGTAATAATACCAGTAATATCAGGAGGAATAGCAGGAGTAATAGCAGGAGTAAAAGAAGGAGACATTGCAGGAGTAATAGCAGGAGGAATGTCAGAAGAAATAGGAGTATTTGTAGGAGTAACAGCAGGAGGAATAGCAGGAGGAATAGCAAAAATAATAGCAGGAGTAATAGCAGGACTAATAGCAGGAGGAATAGCAGGACTAATAGCAGGAGGAATAGCTGGAGTAATAGCAGGAGGAATAGCAGGAGGAATAGCAGGACTAATAGCAGGACTAATAGCAGGAGGAATAGCTGGAGTAATAGCAGGAGGAATAGCAGGACTAATAGCAGGAGGAATAGCTGGAGTAATAGCAGGAGGAATAGCAGGAGGAATAGCTGGAGTAATAGCAGGAGGAATAGCAGGAGGAATAGCAGGACTAATAGCAGGAGGAATAGCAGGAGGAATAGCTGGAGTAATAGCAGGACTAATAACAGGAGGAATAGCAGGAGGAATAGCAGGACTAATAGCAGGAGGAATAGCAGGAGGAATAGCAGGAGGAATAGCAGGACTAATAGCAGGACTAATAGCAGGAGGAATAGCAGGAGGAATAGCAGGACTAATAGCAGGACTAATAGCAGGAGGAATAGCAGGAGGAATAGCTGGAGTAATAGCAGGAGGAATAGCAGGAGGAATAGCAGGACTAATAGCAGGACTAATAGCAGGAGGAATAGCAGGAGGAATAGCAGGAGGAATAGCAGGACTAATAGCAGGACTAATAGCAGGAGGAATAGCAGGACTAATAGCAGGAGGAATAGCTGGAGTAATAGCAGGAGGAATAGCAGGACTAATAGCAGGAGGAATAGCTGGAGTAATAGCAGGAGGAATAGCAGGAGGAATAGCAGGAGGAATAGCAGGACTAATAGCAGGAGGAATAGCAGGAGGAATAGCTGGAGTAATAGCAGGACTAATAGCAGGAGGAATAGCAGGAGGAATAGCAGGACTAATAGCAGGAGGAATAGCTGGAGTAATAGCAGGAGGAATAGCTGGAGTAATAGCAGGAGGAATAGCAGGACTAATAGCAGGAGGAATAGCTGGAGTAATAGCAGGAGGAATAGCAGGAGGAATAGCAAGAGTAATAGCAGGAGGAATAGAAGGAGGAATAGCTGGAGTAATAGCAGGAGTAAAAGCTGTTTTGGGTCTAGTTCTTGCTCTCATTGGAATTTGCTGGTACATAAAAAATGGTGAGTTATAAATATCCAGCATGATCAAGTTTTTTTTTTTTTTTTTCTTTGTTTAAAGACATTTTTAAAATGTATGAACTAGACATGAAAAGTTTGCAAGTATACAACAGTATAAATATGTGAATGGTGATAGAGATTTTGATCATTTTGAAATGTGAAGTATGAATAAATGTAAACATATTTATACGTTTACAAGAACATAATATCTATTTTATTCTGTATCTTATATTCTGTATCTTATAGGTAAGGTGAGAAAGGTTTCCTCTCACAACTCATTGAATCAGATAGAGATGACCAGAAGGAGATTCAATCACAAGCTCAATACTGATGGATCTATAACTGGGACATGAACGGGTTCACAGGCATTAATGAAATGTTTTTATATATTTTTTTGGTCATTTTGAATGGACCCTGTATTATACTTTTCTAGTTCTTTTCTGCAAAAAGAAATTAGTCCTGACTATATAATGAAATGTAGCAAAGGGTTCGGGGCCTTTTCTGTACCTCAGATTAGCCCGTGAGGCTGAGAGGGAGACCTCATCAGAATCCGTGTATCATTCGTTCAGTCGTTTTTTATTTAATATTGAAAGTAGAAAAATTAGAAAATGGTTCCTTTTTCGATTTTTCTCCAAAAAAACGAAAAACAAGAATTCAGCTTGATTTTTCGTTCTGAGGTAGAAAAATTAATAAACAGCTTGAATATTCGATTTCTACATGTGGGCGGGAATGAAACGCCCCTTTCCTCTGATTTGTCAGCCGAAGATCAAAGTGTCCCGTCATCACTGCACTGCAGAATACGAGTCCTCTGTTGTGTGGATTCTTAACCCGTTTAGTGCAACTTTTTCATATTTTTTCCATCAACCAGACTAACGTATGGCTCGACACAACCCGGGGAATAGACTAGACAGGGCTACCAAAGTGACACCAAAGACAATCATTAAAATATATAAAATCTGGTTGGCAAACAGACAGTATATAATCTGAACTATATAATACAGCAGTCATAAACCGGTTAAAATCTTGTCAACACATTTGAGAAACAGCATCAGATGCATTCTCACAATGAAAGAGAATCTCTCAAGAGTTCATCAGGGCTGATTTCAGCAAAAGCACCAGAAAACTCCTGTAGAGGTTTAAAAAAGAGTAAGGAAGGGTGTTTCCACTATTCACATTCCAGCCAACAACTTCAGGGATTGAGCACTGGCAATTATACTAGAAATAGCAGAGGGAAAGTTACAAGGATTAATCATAGGACACAGGATGGAAGAAGCATTTAGAACAGAATTTATTTCTTGCCTTGTGAGAGATTAATCAGACAGCAGAAAAAACAGAGTATTAACCAGGACACTATTTGTGGCAGAGAAAGCCAGCAGCATCAATTTGCCAAGAGTTCTGGAATTGCAAAATGGAAAAGTTAGCCATTTAAATTTCTAGATTTTTATGGTATTTTATAGTACTTTTAAAATGTTAAAGTTCTTACTCAGTGGAAGCACTGATCCTTTCCTCCAGACCATCGACCATTTTTACATATTTGTCGAAGACCATTTGTGTGACATTATTAAAGCCTCTTTATAACCGTGAAGAAAATAGAAAAAGTGTTTAGTTAATTAACAGCATAACTGTAATAGTAATATAATAAACATTTCTGATATTTTTTATGTAGCCGACATGTAACATTTCTTACTTGTGTGCTTCATCAAGCTTCTGTTGAGTTAATTCTCCACTGTGAGTTAATTCTTTAATGAAAATGCTCTTCACTTCATCCCATTGCCTATTTAAAAAGAACGTATCACGTCAAACTGCACTGTCATAACGTGTTTGGAAATGTCAGGATTTTCTTTCAGGTTGTTTGAGCACAAAAATATTACGCTTTACCTTGCTGATTGCTCAAGTCCATATTTATTATAATGTCTGTTGATCTCGATGAGAACTCTGTCCCAGATGTCAAAGCACGTTGCTTTCATTTTGCTGTTGCGAACAAAAAGAAAGAAAGTGATTGGGATCAGTTTTAATTAGAAACAATGCTTACACTTTATTTCGATGGTCCACTTTAGACCAGAATTAGTTGATATGTAGTTGCAAAGTTACTTATAGTTAGTAGAATAGTTAGTTAACCCTTAAACGCATACCTTGAATTCCTTTAGTGACCCCGGACTACCCTCATACCCTCTCCTCCTCATATTTTTTTTTTAAGTTTAACCTTTTTAGTATTCCTCAATCAATTCATAATAAACAATATAACAAAAAAAGAATATTATAAAATTATAAAAGAATGCCGTTTTCTCATTCATTTTCTTTTGCAAATTGTATAGGGTCACTAACGACCCGAGGTGTGTATCTGTAACAAGGAGGCAGCAACGAAGCGGAGAGAGAATCCACATGCAAGCACTACTTTAATAAAACACACAGGTTATCCAAGGCAAACAACGGAACTCAGAACAGAATTACGTTTCACTTATAGTGACCGCAGACAGAAAACAAAAGAATAGGAAGTATCATCAGCAAAACTTGAAATTGCTCAGCGATTTAATGCAGAGTAAGTACTGAACGCAATCAAATATAATCCTGTCACTGTCACTTGATGGTGGATCTGTTAAAGAAGCTGTCAGCGATCAAAATATTGATTTTGAAGATGTAGAAAATTATAGTTTTGAGAACGTGTTTGAGATTGTGAATATGAGCCAGATGCTGAATGTACTGGGAAATGAGCTCTGACGAAGACATCTTTATTTTATTCTTCTATAATTGCTACTCTATTATCAGGAGAGCTTTATATTATCGCGACACGTAGAGATCCATCAGTGTTAGATATAGATCTGGATCGCTAAAGACCCAAATATGTAATAATGGTTGTGAAACATTCATGCATTTAAGGGTTAATAGAATGATTAAAGTGGACCATCGAAATGTGTTATCAAACAAATTCTTCATAAATTGTTTTGGCATCTCAGAGAAACCAACTATACAGTTAATCATATACTTACCTACAAATATCAGGACTTTACGTATCTTACCGTAAATGTCGCAGTGGGTCCTCACTTTCCACATCTGATGTAATTTGGTTTTTCTTTTTTATGGAAATATGCAAAATTTCATTACTAAAAATATTCCATAATTCATTAAGCATACCCCTGGAAACCGACAGAAGTGGAAATTATTGCATTTATGATCAAAAGATAATGATGAATCATTAGATGAACCCAGACAGCAACATAGTGTGTCGGCCCAGATCCGGCCCACATCTGGTACACATGGATTCCACACGGCCAGATCTGGGCTGACAATATGTTGCTATCTGGTTATATTCGTAAGTTTAGTTTATCTGTACATTATTGTCTTTGTACAGGTGCATTTACTCAAATGTGTTTTGTATTTGGGTCTCTATGATAGATATTTATAGAGCCCCGATTGAACAGTTCAAACAAGTGCGTTCTTACTTCAAATTGTTCAAGATGTCCTCGCCTACTAATTTAGTGAGTGTGTCTTCAGTGCCGATAAACAAATCATTGACTTCAGACATTCCAAGGCCACTTTCAGACAATCTTTCATAAATCGGAAGAGGATATATTGTCGCCATCTTCATAATGGCCCTGTGTTATAAAAGAACAGACTGAATGGGCATACATTTATGCATCTATTTATTCAATGGATGTTCAAACAGACTAATAAACTGTAATGCAACATTCATAACCACACAATAAGTGTAACAGCATTATGAATGATTCATGGATTTTTGTCCATGCATATTTAGTTGAATAATGCCATCTATGGTCTCAGTTAGTTATTAGTCATTAATTCACAGTCATTTATTATGTACAGTGTGCATTGAATGAAACGAACTGTCATACTCACCAATTGGATTGATTGAATCTGTCATCTCCAAAAATCCCATTACCATATCGATCATATTCAAGGGCAGCATTGTCAAAAAGATCACCAAAACGCTCATCTGCCCAGCTGGATAAAGAGGAGGAGTTAGTCATAGTTATTAACAGACAGCAGTCACAAAAACAGTGCCATTGCTCTGATACAGTTTTCCTTTCAACTGTGATGCTTTTTACACAGAGAGAAAAGCTCATAACCCAAACACAACTTCCTGAAATCTTGAGACCTTTCATGCGTTTCTCCTTAGCCGGCAGCAAACAGCTGTAAAATGGTATTACAACTGAAATGAAATGACAAAAATTATACATGTGATATTTTCTTACGTCCAGGCTTGAAGTCCGGTCTCTGGGTTAGTAATCATGTGATATTTTTCAGTGTCTTTCAACACATTTAACTCCTTCCATTTCCTGCAACACAAACGACTCAAAACTCAGTTTATTATACAATTTATGTTGTATATTTATCATTTCATATTTTGCTTTATTTAAGACTACCACCCGTATCAAATATACTAATATGATGATAGTCTTACCGTACGGCAGCTAAATACTTGTTATGGAATGGCTGGCTCTCAGTGTATTCCAGAAGTTTATCCCAGTAAAACGCAAGAACTCCAGAGGCAGTTCTATGAAACACACAGTCCGTAAATTACAGAATAACTATTATTAACAAGCATTTAGCTTAACAGCTCAACATTTTCAAAGATGAATACGAGAACATGAGAGATGTATCTACATAGCACAGCTTGCTGCTCAAACATTCAATTACTTGGCATTGTTTGCTGTTACAGTCTGTAGCGCGCTTCAAGAACCCTTCCCCTTCCCCAGCTCCACCTGAATAGATCTGCTACAGGGTTAATTCATGTATGTTACATGTCCAGCAGCAGCTCATGTCTTACATGCTCACAGCAATGTCTGTGAATGTATTAGCAGAAGCAAGTCTCAGTACTTGCTCTGCTGCAGCAGTGAAGCAGATCTATCCCGCCAAGACCAAATACATTAACACTGCCATATCCATTACCATGCAAATCCCTATTACCATACCAATCTCCCGAGAGTTGTCATGACATAATGATTTTTATACTGTACAAACTGAATATTTATCCCCTAACCCTAGCCCTGAACACATCCCTCACAGAAAACGTTCTGCATTTTTACATTTTCCCAAAAAAATAAATAAACATAATTCTGTATGATTTATAATCTGATTCCTCATGGGGACCAAAGTATGTCCCTACAAGGTTTTTCTGGTATTACCATCCTTTTTGGGAAATTTGACCCCCATAACGTAGGATATACCAGGACCACACACACAGAAAACTCACACACACACACACACACACACACACACACACACACACACACACACACACACACACACACACACACACACACACACACACACACACACACACACACACACAGTCTTGCTGTATGTCCTTACCTCAATGTTATCAGAAACTCATCCTTCTCTGTCTGCCTCTCTAAGGCGGAAATTTCCATGGCCTTCTCTTTGACCAGACGTATAGCCATTTGTGCTCTAAAGAAGAATTACTGAGAATTAAATGATGACCTACAAAAATCTATATTTGTCATCTGAGTGTATTTGCATGTTTTACTCTACAGGAAAAAGGACCAGCATGAAAGAAACAACTTTAATGCCAGAAGTATAACTGATTGTGTATGCGTTGAACCAGTAATGCATGACAAAACAGGTCTTACTCATCAAAAAGTTGACTGATGTCTATCTTCACAAATTCCAAAGCAACTTTCAGGATTTCAACCACATGAGGCTGTGCCATCCTGTTAAAACAAAGAAAACAATGTCCTGTCAACATGAAAAATAACCTGTTGGTAATGCTTTACAATAAGGTCTGATTAGGTAATGTTAGTTAAAAATGAGCAATACATTTGTTACAGTATTTACTAATCTGTCAACATTATTAAAAACACAATTGTTCATTGTTAGTACATGTCCATTAAATATTAACAGATTCAACTTGTGAAATTAATAATGTATTAGTAAATGTTCTACGTTAGTAAAAAAATGTGTACAATTATAGTTCAGGTGAAGACATTTCAATGTTAAATTTTAGACAAACATCTTACACAACACAATTATAATTTATAATTACATCTCACTTTAATTTAGCATATTTTTAAGATATTTATGTCATATATACTGTATATTATTTTATGTAAAGAATGTAAAGAAACTGTGAAAGAAGCTTGAGGTCATACTTCTTGGACAGAAGGTGACCGAGGAACCCCACGGGATCGCTGTAGATCGGCGGAGCTCCTGGAAAGAAACGTGACTCCACATATCTGCATTAAACACAACTAATGAGCTATATGATTGAGTTATCAATGATTGAAAATAAATCTTGAGAAGGTTGATCTGCATGTTAGATGTGGTGGATTTGAACTGTTCAGTGGATGCATTTTTATACTAGCTGCCTATTTCAAATAAAATATTTTCAATCATCTTGCAGGCAAAAAAACATGCTTACTTCCAGAGCTCCACCATTGTCTCGTTTTTGATGATCCCTTCAAACATGCCAAATGCTCTGTAGAAGAACAGTCATCAGTCTTTTGTGACATGAGACCAGTCATATACTCAATATTTGTCAATAAATGAATCAGCTGAATTGCCCTCATACCGAGAAATCTCATTCTCAGGAAATGCTGCCAACAGGCGAGACAAACCTTCTCCATAAAGACGACTCAGTCTTTGAAAAACGCTGTTAAACACACATAAGCAAATAAACTGAAGTTATCATTTGAAATAGCTCAGAAGTAGAAAATATAACAAGAGCTCCTTAAATCTATCATGTTCAGCCTTAGCAATCAGTATTGCAATGCTCAAGATCACTATATAATTATAAAGTGCAAAGCTTTTTGCATCAAGTGGACAAAGTTCTACTTACCACAGCGCCACAATGACATCATCATGTCCTTTAACTCTTTCCTTAGCACTGATCCTCTCGATCAGCTCCTTCACAGAAATCCACAAGTCTTGCATATCAGTGCTGTACAACACAGCAAACAAGGGTTGCGTTAGGAGGGACTGAGTTTACACTCCAGGCTCGGAGAAAAGTCTGTAAAACGTGGTCCAATTCTAAAGTGTTAATGTGAAGACATATTCTGTATTGATTCTTCACAAGCGTTTTTTCTCGTGTTTTAAATTACGTTTAAATTAACATTGTGTAGTTTTAGTGTTGAAGAAAATATCTGTAAAAAAAATATATATATTCTTACAGTGCTTATTAACTGTATATCATCCCATTAATTTAGTTTTTATTTTAGTTTTATTATATTTTAGTTTAGTTTTAGGCTTAATTTTTTTAATCTATTTTTAGTTTTTATCTATTTATAGTTAATTATTTTAGTGCAGCTGTGCACATAAAGTGCAAATAAGTGCAATTAGCCTCAAAAAGTATTTTCTTTACAATAAGTTCAAATAGCAATAAATGTTAAATGCTTTTTATACTAAGTTTTATTTATTTAAATATTGCTATTTAGGTTCATTTTTGTATTTCATGTTTTTATTTATTTCTAGTTAATAATTTTAGTGCTTTAACTTTTCAAACATTGCAACATTTCAAATATTATTTTATTCCAGCTTTATTTCAACTAGCAGAAATGTTTTAATAGTTTTATTTTTATTAAACAACAATAACCCTGCGTCATACATTTCTGTTTTTTACCCTGTTTTTTTTATCTTATTTCTTTCCACAACCACCTCTGCTGCCTTCTTTAAATTGTCCAAGTATTTCAAAAACCCTTCAGCTCCCATTGTGAAGAGTTTGTCTGCCATTTCATAGTCTTCATCTGTCAGGCTCACACTCTCCACACCTGTATAGCAAATCAAATCAGAATCAACTAAATTATAATAAGCAACAGTAATATCCAGTGACTGGATATGACCGCAGCAAACGTTTAAAGAACCATAAGAGATTATCACAGATCAAATACCACCGGATTACAACGAATTTAAAAATATATGAAGAGAAACATTAGCTTACCTTTAGAGAGAAGAACAGTTAAGATTAAGATGGACAGTGATTTATTCATTTTGCTGTTTCTAAATTCTCAGAACAAAAATAAAACGAGTAAGAGAAAACGATCACAACATGTACACTGTGGACTGTCCGTTGACGTCAAGAGTCAAAACCTAGACTGAACTTTATCTCCAGTAATATGAACTTTCATCTGTGCAAACACCAATTTCATTGCAATCATGGGAATCGTTTCAATGTAAACTCTAAGGTCACAGTCGAGCACACAGAGCATGTTTAACTGCCTGTTTTCATTTCAGAGTTTAACAACATCAGGTTTGGGTCAGGTCAGGTTGATATTTTGGTAACTCTATTTCGACACTCTACTAGCTATAAGTAACTATGCAACTACATGTCAACTACCAGTCATTGATTAGAGTATAACTGTCTGAATGTAGGTCATGAGTTCAATGCACTTTGCCAATAATCAGTGTGAAAGTACATGGTTTTGTGCTTCTGATCAATATTTATTCAGTCAACAGCAGTTTTAGGGTCAGTAAAAGGCAGTCAATCAGGATGCTCCCTCTCTTTTCCACTAGTGTTAATATTGTTTATTTTTACATACTAATAAAATAGACCTGCTTATCCTGCATCATTTTCAAGATCAATTTGTCTTAAATTTACATCAAATGATGTCATATAAAAGTCATTTTGATGTGGTCAGTGTAAGGGACCGTTCGGTATTTATGGAAGGGGCCACAGGAGGAAAATAGGGGAGGGTCATGTCTTTTTTTTATTTTTTTATTATTATGCAATAACAAATACAAAACAACCATAAATGAGCAATAAATGAACATATAAACAATACACAGAAAAAGAGGGTTACATTACATAAACATAAAGAATATTAAGCTAGCTTAAATGATTGACACCAACGTAGAGTCTTACAAGCAGCAGAGTTTTTAGAATTCCTCAAGGAATTCAAATATATATCAAAATCTTTCTTAAAAATGAAAAAGGAAGGAGTTTTCTTTGAAAACTTACACTTGTGAATATAAAATTTGGCAAGAAAAAGTAATAAGTTGAGAATAATTTTAAAATGATAAGGGTCTACTTTCATAGAGTCACCAAAAAACACTATTTTTTGGCTTATACAAAAGTTTACAGACATATATCTTTTAACAAAATTTGAAAAGTCAACCCAAAATATTTTGCAATACATACATTCCCAAAATAAATGAGTAATTGTCTCATCAACCTGATGACAAAAGGTGCACAAAGGGGAGATACTATTAAATTTAGCAAAATTATAATTAACTGGATAGCAATAATGAATAATTTTAAAAGATACTTCAACAACTTTATTAGATAAAAATAACTTTTTCTGAAGGAGCCAGAAATATTCCCATACTATATTATTATCAAATTTGTTGTTCCAAAAGCTTACACAAGCAGGTAAAGAAATCTGATCCTTGTTAAGAATTGAGCGAATTTTCTTGTTTGACAATCTGCTGAAAGGAGTTTGATCAACAAATAAATGAGTGTTGTCAAATATAGGTGGAGAGCATAAAGGACCTTTAGGGCCAGGATTGACTAAAGGTTTTATACAATCAGGAATTGCCCCAAAAACAATGGCATATTCTCTTGGGGGGACTGGAAAAGAGAATTCTTGCATAAAGTGTTCATAAGAGAGCAAGACACCCCTTTCATCTAAAAGTTGACTCACTAAAAGTATATTTTTATCAAACCAATTGTTTAAAAAAAGAGATTTATTTTAATATTTAATATTTTGGTTGTTCCAGCATATTAAAGTCTGTTTATGAAAACTAGAAAGAGTTAAAGTTGTTTTAGAAATGTCATAGTTGCAGCGTAACAAAAAATGCAAACCTCCAACTGAACTGAAAATATAATTTGGGATAATATTCCAAAAAGATGTAGGATTGTTCAAGAAAGATTTTATCCACTTAACCTTGAAAGAATTATTAAGAGTGGAAAAGTCCACTAAGTCAAAACCACACATTGTCCGATCAGCTATCATAACACTCTTTTTGATTAAATGTTTTTTAGATTTCCAAACAAAGTTTACTATCATTTTGTCCAGCGTTCTAGAAATCTCCACAGGAACATCCAGAGCCATTGCAGGATAGATGACCCGAGATAACCCATCTGCTTTGGAAAGTAACACTCTACCTGATATAGACAGATATCGCTGTAACCAATAATTTAATTTTCGTTGAATAGAAAGAATAAGAGGTTCAAAATTTAGCATTGATCTTCTTTTTTGATCTTTACAAATAATTATACCTAAGTATTTCACTTCGGATTTGACTGGAATGTCACATACTTTATCATCAGTGGAGTCTTTAATAGGTAAAAGTTCACATTTGTGAATATTAAGTATTAAACCAGAAGCAGATGAAAAGAGATCAATTATATTTAAGGCTACAGAAACTTTTTAGAAATAGAGTGGTGTCATCAGCCAATTGGCTTATTAAAATTGATTGGTTTGCAACAGAGATACCTTTCAGATTACTATTTTGAATATGGATGGCTAATAATTGCATAGGAAGCAGAAAAAGATACGGCGATATTGGGCAGCCTTGACGGATGCCTCTATCTATATTAAATCTATTAGTAGTACCTTGCTGTAATTTAATTGAAGCATTGGCGTTATTATACAAAGTTTGAATTGCATTGATAAAGTTTGGGCCAAAACCAAAAATATTCAAAGATTTAAGAATAAAAGGAAACTCAACAGAATCAAAAGCTTTATAAATGCAGACATATCGCATTTCAATTCCAAGATGGCCGAACGCATGGCAGCACGGATGTTTGTTTGATGTGATTATTGAATGTTTGGAGTGGAGGTTTTAGCTGTTATTAATTTTTTGTTTTGATTTTAGTATTTGGGTAGATGCTAAATAGATTATTTTTCGCAGCGCTCTTTTGGATTTTATTGAGCAGTGGAATAATTTCCATTTAAAAAGGGGATGTGGAATTTCCTCACTGTCAACGGGATAAGGACTATCTGTCTGGCTTTGTCTGGGCCCACTCTGGATCTGCGGGGAACAAACTAGCTCTGAACAGCGCTCTTTTGGATTTCATTGAGCAGTGGAATAATTTCCATTTAAAAAGGGGCTGTGGAATTTCCTCGCTGACAACGGGAGAAGGACTATCTGTCTGGCTTTGTCTGGGCCCACTCTGGATCTGCGGGGAACAAACTAGCAAACTAGCTCTGCTTTGTTGTGTCATACATTGCATTGCTTGATGTGGTTTTTCCCTTCCTCGTGAAGTCGATTGTAACATCATTAGCTACTTCGAAGGACGCGGAGTAGTGCAAAATGGCGTTTGTAACAGCAGCCTTTCTTCTGCTGATTGCAGTGGATTGCACGGGGAATGAAAAGTCACCGGTGGTTCATTCTCAACAGGTATGGACAAACTTTTACATCTCATCTGAAGGAACGTTCTCGGACATTGGTCTTATTATGGAACTGCATCACTCATCATCACTAAGGGTTGACTCTGTTCGCTTGGATTATAAGGACTACTTTGTTGTCATGAATCGTATTTTGATTCCTAATGCTTACAATGACTCAAGATGTACACCTCGAAAAAGGAAGTGCTTGGTTCTTATTTTATTGTTACTCTCAGGAAATGTACATCCTAATCCTGGCCCTATCATTAATAGTCTTAGTACTCCGGAAGATTTTAAATCTAGGACGGGGCTTGATTTTATTCACTTAAATGTTTGTAGTTTGTTACCAAAAATGGACTTGGTTAGGGCATGGGCTATTCAAACAGATGCAGATGTCCTAGTAATTTCTGAAACCTGGCTTAAAAAAACTATCTTAGATAAGGACATTGTGATTAATGGCTATAGAGTTTTTCGGTGTGATCGTTTAAAGAAGGGGGGTGGTGTTGCAATTTATGTTAAGACTAAATTTAACACCAGGATTTTAGCTTCTCAGTCTACTGTTAAACAATTTGAGATTTTGGTGTTAAATCTTGAAATAGCTATAGGTCAGCATATTACTGTTATTGGTTGTTATAGACCCCCTTCTGCTGTTGCTGATGCTTTACCAAATTTGATGAAATTTCTAAATGAATTTGATTGCAATGATATTGTTTTAGTGGGAGATTTAAATTGGGATTGGTTATCCTCTGTGTCTGATGATTTTAAAAATCATTGTAATGGTTTAAATCTTACACAGATAATAAATACTCCTACTAGACCTAATGTTAGAAATCCTAATAAAGCTACACTTATTGACGTGTTCTTGACAAACACACCTTATAAATACTCCAATGTAGGTGTGTTTGCTAATGATTTGAGTGATCACTGTGTTATTGCAGCAGTACGAAATACAAAACTCTCTAAGACTAAACCTAGAATAATTTTTAAAAGAAACTTGAAGCACTTCTGTGAGCAAGCGTTTTTGCATGATTTGTCTTGCTTTGAATGGGATAGAATTGCATTTATTGATAATGTGGAGCTTGCTTGGAAATATTTTTATGATGGTTTTAGTGGAATTGTGGATAAGCATGCTCCCTTTCGGAGGTTAAGAGTAAAGGGACGGGATAACCCATGGTTTACTCCGGAGTTGGCTAATCTTCTTCGGCAGAGAAACCAAGCCTGGGCTAAAGCAAGGCAATCTGGGACAGATTCAGATTGGCTCAGTTTTAGACAGCTGCGCAACCGCTGCACATTTTGTATCAAAAAAGCTAAATCTGATTTTTATTTAGCAGCTACAACAGAGAACCTAAACAATCCCCGTAAATTCTGGAAAGCATTGAAATCGGTATGCTCCATGAATGCTTACAATGAGTTACCTCCATATATTATTAATGATAAAGCCATTATATCAGAAAAGCCTGCAATGTTGGATTGTTTTAATAAGCACTTTGTGGAAGCTGGTTCCTTGTTTGAGCGTCAGCTCCCTGTAGGAAATTCAAACGTGACAAACTGTTTGAATTCATCAGTACCACCAACGAAATCTGGGGCAAGAAAAGAGGTATTTTGTCTAAAGCCTTTCTCTGTCGCAGATGTGCAATCAGCTCTTGTTGCTTTGGACCCTAGTAAATCTCCGGGCCCGGACAATTTAGAGCCTTATTTTTTGCGCATAGCTGCTAACTTTATTGCTAAACCAATTTCAATTATTTTTAATCTCACCTTAGTCTGCAATGAGATTCCATTAATCTGGAAATCGGCCTATGTACTCCCTCTTTTAAAGGGTGGTGATTCTGCCCATTTGGATAATTATAGACCGATCTCTAAGTTATCAATTTTAGCTAAAGTTTTAGAAACTCTGGCTGGTGATCAGTTAAAGGATTATTTGCTTTCCAACCACATTTTGTCTGACTTACAGTCTGGGTTTCGAAGGCAGCATAGTACTACTACTGCAACAATGAAGGTCATTAATGACTTTATTGAAGCAGTGGACTGTAAGAACACCTGCGTAGCTCTTTTTATAGATTTATCTAAGGCATTTGATACAGTGGATCATTGCATTTTATTGGAAAAGCTACATAATATTGGTTTTTCTGACCATACTGTAGATTGGTTTACCAATTATTTGGCAGATAGAACGCAGTGTGTTTATTCGGACAATCTTAAATCAGCAACACTGACTGTATCTAGTGGTGTACCGCAAGGATCAGTTTTGGGTCCAATTTTATTTACTATTTATATTAATAACTTGGGTCAAGACATCCCACAAGCTCATTTTCATTTTTATGCGGATGATACCGTTATTTATTGTAAGGCTGCAACTTTACACCAAGCTTTTTCACATCTACAAACTGCTTTCAATCTTGTTCAGGCACAACTGTATCATCTTAAATTAGTTTTAAATGTTGAGAAAACTAAGACTATGCTCTTTTCAAAATCTAAGAAGTCTTTTGAAAGTCTTCCAAATATTTTTAATATACATGGAGAACAGATTGAACAAGTCAAATTGTATAAGTACTTGGGTATAATAATTGATGATCAGCTCTCTTTTAAGTTGCATATTGAAAAACTGGTACAGAAGCTCAAATTAAAAATAGGATTTTATTTTAGAAATAAAGCCTGTTTTTCTTGGAAAACCAGGAAGAGATTGGTTGCTGCAACATTTCTCACTGCACTTGATTATGGTGACCTGCTCTATAGAAATGCGCCTGATAAATGTTTATCTTCATTGGATACAGTCTTTCATAGTGCACTAAGATTTGTGACTGGATGTAAAGCATCAACACATCATTGTACTTTGTATAAAATGACAAAATGGCCTTCATTATCAATGAGGAGGCACATTCATTGGCTTATGTTTATTTATAAGTCTATGTTGGATATGCTCCCTTCTTATCTTTGCACTTATATGTCTCGTAGCAACTGTTCCTACAATTTGCGTTCTGGTAATTTGTATTTGTTGTCTGTACCTATGGTCCGTACAGAGTTTGGTAAGAAGGCCTTTAGTTATGCAGCCCCTTCCACATGGAACACATTGCAGATTGATTTGAAGTTGCAAAATTTGATTTCTTTTGGTCAATTTAAACATTACATGAAATCTTTGGAAATAGATGCTATAAATTGCTGTCACTGCTTTTAACATGTATTTTTAAGTAGTCTTATGCTGATTGTTTATGTATGTGTGTTTGTTGTTTATATTTGTTACTGTGCGCTGTCAATACACTGTCATCTTGGCCAGGTCTCTCTTGGAAAAGAGGTTTTAAATCTCAATGAGATAACCTGGTTAAATAAAGGTTAAATAAAAAAAAATAAAAAAATAAAAATCAAGAAAATGCAAGAAACCGTCATCAGAGATCAGATCCGAATAATCTAAAGTATCAAGAACAAGTCTAATATTATTTGAGATAAGTCTGTCTTTCATGAAACCCAACTGAAAGTCATCAATTATATTATCTAAAACACGTTTAATTCTTTTAGCAAAAATCGAGGCTAGTATTTTGTAATCATTATTTAATAAGCTTATAGGTCGCCAATTTTCAAGTTGAGAAGGATCCCTGAGTCATAGAACATGGGAGAGTTCCCTTAGGCTTTCTAAATACACTTGGAGAAGAAATGGAGAAAGAATATTTGAAAATGTCTTATAGAACTCTGTGGTCAGACCATCATTTCCAGGAGACTTATTAAGTTTCAGCTTGTCGATTGCCTCAGAAATATCTTTCAACTGAATAGGAGATTCACACAGATTTTTCCCAATATCATCAATTTTGGAAATACGGTCTGAGTCAAGAGAATTAAAAAATAAGTCAAAATTTTGTTGAGAGTGTCTAGAACGATAAAGAATTTTATAAAATTCTTCACAATACTTAGAAATGTCTTTATGATCTTTTAAGACTACTCCGTTTAAGTTAAGACTATTGATAGAATTGAGATGATTACGCTGTTTCTCTAACCCAAAGAAATAATTGGAATTTCTTTCTCCCTCTTCCATCCATCTCCTTCTTGAACGAACAAAAGCACCCTTTGCTTTACATATATATAAGTTATCTAATGAGTTCTGAAGTTCAGCCAATTCTATTTTCTGGACAACTGATAAATTTTCAAAAGGGATACAGGAGAGACAGACAATTCTTTTAACAATGTTAAGTTCCTCTAATTTGGATTGCTTGGCTTTTTGAGATCCAACTTTGAATAACAATAATCTAATGTTGTATTTTAATAGTTCCCAATTAGAACTAAAATTGTTTTCAGCTTGAGCTTTATTAAAAAATAAATTAATTTTAGAAATTACAGATTGACAAGTTTCCTCATCCTCTAATAAAGCAGAGTTTAGTTTCCAATATGAAATATGTTCTTGAGTAAGATGGGTTATCAAAAGACAGAATAATAGATTGATGATCGGATAGTGGAGAAGGCAAAATTTCAACCTTATTGACATAATCAGATAAAGAGTCAGATTTTAACCAGAAGTCAATCCTAGACCTCAATGAACCAGAGCTGTTAGACCAGGTAAATTGTGAAGCATGCGGATGTTTTTCCCTCCAAATGTCAGTCAGTTCTTTTTTTATTCTTTGTTGAGGGGAGGGTCATCCAACTTTTTTTTAGTCTAGGAGGAGGGTCACCCTACTTTTAGATTCATGAAAACAGCAACATTTCAAAGTGGCTTGTTTGGTGCTATTTTTTTCCATTTAGCTCCATGTTGATCTCGCGTTATCAGCCCCCCTTCGATATCAGATGGGTCTGACCCAACAAAAATTCAGTTTGGCGCTGTTTGACAGTGCGTGCGCACTTCAGTTCGCGCTTAGAAAAAGTGCATCATGTCAGAACAGAATGCCAATGAAATGTTTACCCGGCAAAGCTTTAAATCACGAGCAAATAATAAACTTTTGTGATTGCGAATAAGTGCACAGTGTCCTGTGAGTGTAACTCTACCGCTGCATTAACATGTGATGTGAATGTACTTCGAGTTTTACAGTATTGGGACTGAGGCGCCAGAACTGCAGCTGATAGAATGTGCGCTGTAGCGCGATACTATATTTTAGTTTCCATTCTTATTTTGTTTCCACGATATGTAAGATGTAGGGCTACCACATATTTAAATTATTATTAGTATTATTTAAGTTAACATAATAAAATACGTAGACCTACACCACAAAAACTAGTTGAGGATATATTCGTTAAAATTGGGCGCTTCCAGTGTTATGGACGTGACATTTGCAGTCAAAACTTGAAATATAAATTCTCAGAAAATGCATTTAATACCAATATTTTGAAACGTCTGAAAGGAGTCAAGACATTAGAAAAATATCAGTCTACACATGCGTTTTACAATATGAGGGAAATACACGTGACGTGACACAAAAAAATCTTTAGCTTTTAGGTGTCAAAATATTTTTTAGTAATCTGTGCAAACCAAAAGATATATACCCACCGGATGAATAAAGATCGGCCTCCACAGAACATAAAATATTATTTTCATAAAATAATATATTACATTATTTCGCATTTATGTAAAAAAAAAAAAAAAAAAAATGTTACGGGCGTGACAGTTCTCCATTACGGACATGACTGCTCTGAAAACGACTTAAAAAATTTCACAGAGACCTCAAACAGAAAGCACAAAGCCTTTCTTTAAAGTAAATTTCGTTTTTTATTAATTGTATCTTAATTTTAATCAATGTTTCATCTGGATTTAATAAATAAGAAGTAGCCTAACTATAGTAGAAAATAGATATGACACGGAGCGAGTGAACTGGACTCTTGTCTCATAAATGAACCGAAACTCAGCGTAAGGTATGCTACTTGCCTCACAGACCTGAGAAATATATAGAAAGTTTGAAATGTCTACCTTTAAACAGAACAATTCAAAACGAAGGAAAACAGACTGCTTTCTGCTTATGAATGTGCCTTTCTCTCTGGCGCGTTTTGAGAAGATCGCGACGCATCGTCAACTTCATCTTTGCAGTCGACACAGAAAACACTTGTTTATTAATAAACAATTAAAATGTCTCCTTGCTATATTTGACATATTAATAATCATTACTTTTGCCGGTTCTTTGTGACAGCTTTTAGATGCTTTGTTGGCAGCGCCACCCACATGTTGAACGAGTCACACCGCATCAGCACCGAAAACATGATTTTCTTTTCTAATCTAAAATCAAAAATCGTGATACAAACCGAATCGTAGGTTTGGTCTATCGTTACAGCCCTAGTAAGATGAGAAAGCAAGAGTTTATGGTTGTAAAACAAACAAACAATGGCTATCTGAACATCTTTGCCAAGCGCAAACCAGTACAGAAGTAGGCTAATCAATAAATTATCGGGGAGGGTCATGCCTTTTTTCACAATCATTTTGGAGGGTCATAGAAAAATTTATTGCTGGCGAAGGGAGGGTCATGTCTTTTTTGACAACAGATCTCAAAACTCCTCCGGTGGCCCCTTAAATAAAAAACGAACAGTCCCTAACAAATAAAAGTATTCACCAATATAAAATCAGTATAAAATCAAGTTAGTAGTTTTGTTATTGTTGCTATTTCATACTGCAGGGACATGTTTTTGATGGGTATTTCTGATTTTTATTTAATTTGCACTTGTGTATTGGAGACCAGCTAGTAAGATAAGTGCACTGTATCAAATTATTAATTATAAATGTTATAGAACATAGTAGTTAAAGACACTTAATTTTAAGTGGAACACTTACACGTAATACGTGAAAATAGACACATGAAAATAGATTCTAATGTTGTTGATTAATGTGTTCAGATGTATAACAAATCTAAATAAACAGTTTTTATCATGTGAAAAAGTTTACAGTGGAAAAAAAAACTATTTTTTTACTCAGTATTTACTAATGTATTTTATTTTCATTTCAATAAGAGCATGTTAAATACTGTTAATAATACATTGCTGGTATAAATCATACTTATTGACAGCAGCTGCAATCATATGAAAGAATAAAAAAATAAAAAAGAATAATTGCAACTTTTCATATCACAATTCTGACTTTTTTCTTTTTTCAATTGCAGGTTATAAAGTCAGAATCGCGAGATATAAACATGCAATTGCGAGAAAATGTCAGAATAGTGAGCTGACTTTTATTCTTGGGACTTTATAACTCACAATAGCGAGTTCATATCTCACAATTCTGACTTTATTCATTAGAAATATTAGTTTATATCTTGCAAATTCTGATTTTATAACGCACAATTGTGAGTTTAAGCTATATATCACAATTCGGACTTGCAATTCTGAAAAAAAAAAGTCAGAATTGTGAGATTAAAAGTCGTAATTATCTTTTATAATTTTTTCTTTTTTTTTTTTTTTTTTTTTGTGGTGGAAAACAAGCCTCTATACAATCCTGACATGTTATTCATAGAGAGAGTTTACTCCACTAGCATATCCCAGACTTCATGAATCTGTATGATTCTGTAGTGCAGAATCTCCTCGAAGCCTCTGTGGGAAAAATAAAAATTGTGAAGACTGAATAAAAATGTATATTTATCTATGGCTTCTATTCAAATGCAAATATGGTATGAAAATGATAAATCTTACAAAGCAAGAAGATCAATCAATCCTTTTTCAAAGTCATCATCCAGATCAGTATACTCTTTCAGTTTCTCTAGGATCCGATGAATGGCTTGAATAAAGTTCCTTTATGATTCAAACAACAAAAAACTAAAAATAACTTGTCAAATATGAACTGATTTCAAAAAGATCAAACAAAGCTGAAATCATCAAATCAAAAAGAGGAATGAAAAGAATACATGTTTCAACATTCAGATTTAGAGCAAAGTATTCATAAATAATTCATTGTTCTTAAAGGAGAACTCCGGTCAATTTGAACATTGAGCTCATTTTTTTGTAAATTTGGAGTGCTGTCAGTACAGAGAACAACGACAAAAATCGGTGTTGCCTACACCGTGTTATCCACTTTTGAAATTTGCACCCTGTTGACTTCAATGGGGCAAGTTTTAAACCTGCTTTTAGCCTCTTAACATCCTTGATGTGTCATCACAAGTGCACCAGCCATGTGAGTGATTCCTTCTGAGTGAACACGAGTGAATCTGACTGCAGTAGATGTGAAAGATATGTATAAAAATGATGTTAGCCAACGCACATAACTGGTTTTTCTTCCCGTTTTCGGTCGAAGTCCACAGTAGTCGATTGTCGAGAGTCTCCACTGTTGCTTAGTTACCTATGATCACGCGCGTGAACTCGACAATCGATTACTATGGACTTCGACCGAAAACGGGAAGTAAATACAGGTATGTGCGCTGGCTGAATTAATATCACTTTTATTAATATCTTTCACATCTACTGCAGTCAGATTCACCCGTGTTCACTCTGAAGGAATCACTCACATGGCTGTGCACTTGTAATAACACATCAAGGATGTTAAGAGGCTAAAAGCAGGTTTAAAACTTGCCCCATTTAAAGCCACAGTATGGAATTTTTCTCCACTAGGGGTCGCTAACCTCTTTACAATAACAAAGGCGTAGTTTGATGACGCAACACATGCTAAGAATTATGGATGTTGTCATCAACGTCAAGCCGACCGATCTAATAATGTTTATGGATGACTGAATACATCGATGCTTTTATCATGACTGTGATATGAAGCAGTTCGGGATTGCTAAGAGACAGCTATCAGCTCCACACGCGACGCGAGTCCCGCGGATATAAAAGGAATATGGACATTTCATTCTACCGAACTACACGCAAGTGCAGAATTACAACTCACAGGTCAGTTTATTAGACAAATTAAACTTGTGAGGTAACGCAGCGCTGTTTCATTGGTCTAACATTACACTAACGTTAGCACACTAAACTGCATTTGAATGTGTTGAAATGTATTTGTTAGTTTGTCTGTATGAGACTAGCAGTAAGCTAGATCAACATTACAATAACATACAGATCATATTCTAACATTTTATCATTGTTGAACTATATAACATTGATTAGTTGTATGTAAATGTGCTCACCTGTTTAATAAAGTACATGTAGAAGCGGTCGAAGTCTCGGACGTGGAGCTCTCGTTTATATACTGTCTATGGGAGCTCTAGGCATCTCGAAAACACCGCACTGATATTGATTCTCGTTTTAGTTCTCCCTTTTTATCCAAAGTCTGCTTGCCATGGTCCGTAATGTTTGAACGAAACAACAACAGCGTGCAAATAGACATTGTGAACTACACAGTTGTCTGCGTCTGTCGCTTTGGTTAATCAGAGGGCTCTGCTCATAGCTCTGTCTGGTTACCATGGCAGTACGGGCGGAAACCATAGGCGGAAACCAGGGACAACGCGGATATGACGCCATTGACTGCGACAAAACGGAAATAAGGAAACGTCCCGTGTCTAAAAATTAAATAACAATTTCTCCTGGTTTGAAAGTTGTTGGAAACAGTCGGGATAATGTAAGTACACAACTAAAAAAAATATATAACATAGATATAGTGATTTTTGTTAATTTTAAAGCAAAAAAGTGACATATTGTGCCTTTAAGTCAACAAATTTAAAAAGTGCAAATTTTAAAAAGAGGATAACACGGTGTAGGCAACACCGATTTTTGTCATTGTTCTCTGTACTGACAGCACTCCAAATTTACAAAAAAATGAGCTCAATGTTAAAATTGACCGGAGTTCTCCTTTAAAGGGGTCATATAATGGTACATGCACTTTTACAAGTTGATTGCACTGAAATGTCTGAAACCATCCTATCATGATTAAAATCCATCCAGTGGTTTTGTTTTAATCTCCTTATATGTTTGGCCATCTATGAAATCAAGCCGTTCGATATTGTGACGTCATAAGATCGTACGCCCCTCCCGCGATTGTGATTGACAGCCGTGCTTCAACACAAGACCCGCCCTGAGCAAGCTGTGACAGCCGTCGTCATAGTAGTCCGCCATTGTTGATATGCTGGAGTAGAATGTCGTCTACGCGATTGTGGTGTTCTGTTCTTAGACGTAATAAGGAACACAGCAGTCATTTGGATGTTCCTAAATCTGAGCCGTTATAGAAGCAGTGGCTGAGTTTTGTTTTTGAAGCAATATGCCCAAAGGATTGACGCGGGGATTCCCTCACGGGGATTCCCCACGATCGTCCATGCTTTCATGTTTACGCGAATCATTTCACACCAGACAGCTTCACAAACGAGAAAAAACGGATCGGTACCAACGTGTTACTGCTGAACCTCCAGAAGATGTGAGTGTAATGTTTTATTAACCTTTATATTAGTATTTATATTAATCTTTGCGAAATTTGCAAACCTTGCTGCAGGCTTCACGATGAATGCATCTAAGGTTTACACTCAGGGTACATTACAGCATGTTTTCTATGTACGACGTTCTCAATATAATTCATAATCCCACGTTTATAATGAACAACGCGTGGTTATTGTGTTACAAACGGTGTACGCACAGAACAGAGGGGCGGGGTGAGCAAAGCTCATTATCATTTAAAGACACATGCACTGAAACGGCGTGCTGAAAACAGAGCTGTTTTTGACCAGGTAAAATGAGTGTTTTCTTACAATACTAATGAGAATTTTTAATTAAAGTATATTACAAACTTTTAATTTAGACCCTAAAGAATCATATTAGCTTGTACAAAAATGGCATTATATGACCCCTTTAAAATAACACTTGATCTTTCTTGTTCCTCTTACTTTGGTGCTTCTTCAAGCTGTTTTCGGGTAAATGCTTCACTTTTCAACAGCTCATTAACGACAACGCTCCTCACTTGATTCCATTCACTGTAAAATATAAGTTATACCATTTCCGATTGATTATTCGATTGCAAAAATCATACACAAGAACAAGCTAAATTTCAGCCATCAAAGTGTTTCAGAACCAGACAGTGTTTTACCCAGATCGCCAAGATTTTTTACTGAACATATGGAAAATAAAGAGGATAAAAGTCCATTTCTTACTTCGCTGATTGCTGGAGTTCATCTGAACTTCTGTATTGTTCTCTGATACCACAAAAGTACCAACTACAGAAGAACAGTGTCCTAATTACGCTATAGAAAACAAAAGATTATGAAGAGGAATATATTATATATGCATTACATAGAGAGCACGAAGCATTAGTTTTCTAGATAAATTTATCAAGAACACACAACTTGTCTTTACTGAAAGGTGATCATAAAACAAGATAATTCATTCACTGTTTTATTTTTTTTATTTTTTTTACTTTGTCTTACCGCAAAGGCAGTAATAGTTGATCATCTTTGCCCCTGTTTTTCTCTGCTTCAATAAATGGACTACACAGATCAGAAAAAACAATCCTAAAGATGGCCTCAAAATAAGTCTGTCTGCAAGACAGAGAAAAACAAATAAAAAAATGTCTTACTATTTTAAGATTAACATATTAAATCAATATGATATAATTAAACATGAGAAAATGTTTCATGTCTTACCTGTGAATGCGTGATACATCTTTCCCTTCAAGAATAAGGATTATGTTATTTACTCTGTTCAGAAACCTGTTGATCTCAGTGATCCCAAAGCCGACTTCAGAAAGTTTTTCATAAACAGGAAGAGAGTAAACAACAGCGCTTTTGCCAATAGCCCTGAACAAAATAGAGGGATCATCTTTGTTTTATCATTGATTTGTCATTATTATCGATTAACAATTATTAATTATTATTAAAAATTCTCACAAATGTTATCTACATGTTTACGTGTCATTCCTTTCTGAAACAACAGATGAACAACTTTTGAATAAAAAACTGCTATTTCCTTGAGCTAATAATAAACAAAATCCAAAGTCTCAGATACATGGATACATATTCATTAATCATAAATCATGGTTCATTTCATGTAGTAGATGTCCACTTGCCAGTTAGACTGATTGAATCTGTCAGAACCAAGAGCTTCATTTCCACGTCTGTAATATTCCAGGGCCAAGGTGTCAAAGAATTTATCAAAATGAAGTTTAGTCCACCTAGAAAAGAAAATTGGAATCAGTTACAGTAAAAAGGCACAATAAAAAAAAAAATTCCAGCCCTTGATTCTGATTGGTGGAGCCACGTTCAATGTACATTACTCTACGAGGATACACTTGACCTCATTAGTTAATATTGAAATAAATATTTTTTTATGGACTAACCGTTTTATAAAATCAATAAGCTCTGAGAAGCTGTGGTTTACAGTGAATTTAGATCTATAAACCACAGTTGATTTATTTACAACAGCGCTATCTTTGATTTTTAATGGGAATGAAAGCAGGGCTGTGAGGGATAGGCCTACATCTCTCCAGTGGGTTGTACTGTTATTTAATAACAGTATTAGTATTACTGAAACTAATATCAGTAGTATTGCTTTTGGATTGTTCTGCTGACAAAACACTGCAAAAATATCTTTCCAAGAAATTTCAGTAGATGCAAAAAAACTCTAGACAACATGAGCTCTCAACAGCGGATGCCATAGATAACACAGTAAGCCTTTCTTGACAAAAAAAGTAATATTTAGATATGAATCCAACTGGAAAAACTTATCTTTAGAAAAAAAAAAGTTATCTTTAGATAAAAAGTTATCTTTCAGTTAGTCAAATAGCAAATAGCATAGTGGAGCTCTAAAGCAATCTAGTGGCTAAAATGATCATTTTTTACTTTTAAAACTACTTTTTACAAAATATGGGCAAAAATGTTACACTAAACCATGTAAAATTATCCATGTTATCCCCATTAATGATAGTTACAAATATGGGTCTTTAATAAAGTGAATTTTACATAAAATGTTGTTTTTTTGTAAAAAGCCTATTTAAATAAATATTTATTTATTTATTTATAGAAATTTTAAATATATCATAAATCCTCCAAATACTGCACAGATGTTGAGTAAAAACATTAATAAACAGAGTAATCCCAATTGGGATTGGGATCCCAATTCGTTAGTAACTCCTACCGACATGATGTAGGAGTGACCGAATGAAAAGGGAACTATATTTCTCGGGGGAACACAATACAAGGATCATGATCGTTCAAGTGGTTTTAAAGATAATTAGGAAAAAGTTTTAGTTGCCTGAAAGAATGAGAAATGCCAAGGTATAACTATTAATTATGTAGTGGTTTAAATTATATTTGTAATATTCAAAATTTCTTCCTTACTTCAATAGACCATTCCTTGTATCCGGGTCTAAAAGCACATGATAATTTTCACTTGCGTTTCTCAACTTAATCAGCTCTGGCCATTGCCTGTAACACACAAAATTCAGGCATGTTTTAAATGCTCATTTAACTTTATATTTATCAATCTGTCAATCAGTAGCATAGTCTTACGTCATAGAATCCAAGTATTTCACATGGAACGACGGACTTTCAGTGTGTTTCAAAACTTCATCCCAGTAAAAAGCAATCAGTCCAGATGTGGTTCTAGGAAACACAGAAGAGATTTTTTTTTATTTAGAGATGTCATTAAGTACAATATTGAAGTTTAGAATTAATATTAATAAAGGTTCTTACCTTAATGATATAAGGAAATCATTCTTCTCTTTTTGCCTTTCCAAAACTGAAATTTCAAAGGCTTTGTTTCTAATCTCTTCCATAACCATCTGCACTCTTCAGAGGAGACAACAAGTGGTTAAAATTACACTTTATGAAATGTAATAATTTTTTGTCATGGGCATTTTAGCCCAACACTTAAGTTTGGAGGGCAATAATATAAAATGCATCCATTTATTTTATTGCATCATTAATCCATAGTTGCAAAACTTAAAGCTCAAAACAGTTCTTACTCCTCATGAAGTTGGTTAAAATCTATTTTTCCGATGTCCAAAACAGTAACCACCCCAGCTTCGAGCATGTTCACCAGCCGGGATCTCACCACCCTTTTAAATGTCAAAATACATAATGTCACCTTTTAATATGCTACCCTTTAAAACTACAAGTAAAATTATTTTGTAGTACAATGCATGTTTTACTAACTCCGTGTCTACAATGAATGCGAACGGCGCAATGCGAAGCGCCAAACGACAATAGAAAACATTCAAATCAGTGATGTTGTCTACACTGGATGTGGCGCAGCACAGCGTGACACGACACGACAAATTCCCAACAGTAAACTGATGCCTCATTCAATTTATGACATACTCCATGCATCCACAATATTTCTCCCAGGAATGACAAATGGATTTGTAACGGTTACTTTTTCGAGTTGCGTCCGGTGTCGACACGGTGTAATCATCACAGAATCTCATGGAGACCCTAAAGAGACATGGTGATGGGAAAAAATTGAGATGGGAGGAAAAAATATGTCAATGCTTTAGCGTTCCCTCGCAAAAGTTTTGTGTTCAACCTAGAAACTTAGTGTTCGCTAGGGCTTGCATAGACTAGTCGAGTAGTTGATAGATCGACTACTTCAACCACTAGTCGACGCTGTCGGAAACAATCGACTACTCGAGCGTCCATTAACCATAAATTAATTAAAAATGGCGAACGTCACCAACAGACACCACACGTCAGATGTGTGGAAGTATTTCATCAAGGATGGCAAAAATATTGTAATTGGCCAACTCTGCAAGAGGCCGTTCACATATTGTCTAAAAACTTGTGGAAAGCGCGTGCGGCCGTGCCGCTGTCTCCCTGTCTCCCGTGGCGTCTGTCGTTGCTATGCAACCAAACTGCGCTCTCCATGATGACGACGAAGAAGTATCATTCAGCAAAGGATTCAATTATTTCTAGCCCTTGCATTAGCTTTACTACTAGATATATTTCTAGAGATGAGAAGGAAAAACCCGCCTGGAAAAACTAGCGCACCATGTTGCTTTCATTATGAGCGCACTCGCCGCGCGCCTACATTTGAATTAACGACCTTGAGCGCGGAAAAAACGCGATATATGACGGCCCTTAGAAGCAGACGTCTGAAATGAAAGGCAAGAACGGCTATTTATTTGGCTTTAGACTGTTACATGAAAATTTAAAAATGAAATGTCATAATTATAATGTTTTGAGAGTTTACTTATGTAATTGTTGCATTAGGCTATGAATTAATAAATGTTTATTGATAAGATCTAGCTATTTCATGTCTTTTCATTTACAGTAGCATGAATGACGAGTAGTCGAGTAACTCGAGTATTGTTTTGATAAGAAATCGACTAGCAGAAATCAGTAGTCGTGCAACCCCTAGTGTTCGCTCACAAAACCTAAGTGTTCCCTCGCAAAAGTTTTGCGTTCCCTGAGAAACTCTGCGCTCACTCGCAAAACATTTGCGTTTCTTCGAGAAACTCAGTATTCGCTCGCAAAACCTTTGTGTTCCCCCAAGAAACTTTGCTTTCACTCGCAAAACCGCTGCATTCCCTCGCAAAACATTAGCGTTCTCCCATAAGAAACTTTGCTTTCGCTCGTAAAACCTTTGTATTCCTTCGCAACACTTTTGCATTCCCCCAAGAAACTTTGATTTCGCTCGCAAAACTTTTGCGTTCCCTCACAAAAGTTTTGCGTTCCCCCAAGCAAAACCGCTGCAATCCCTCGCAAAACCTTTGTTTTCCTTCACCATGTCCCTTTAGGGGCTCCATAGAATCTTCGCATAGATAGCTTATTGCTGATAATATTTTACATACAACATTAAACAAGTTTAAATTAAATTATAGAGAGGTCCTACGCCTTGGCCAGAAGGTAACTGAAGAACTCCATGGGTTTACTGTAGATTGGAGGGGCTCCTGGGAGATAGTATGACTCCACTTCTCTGTAATAAACAAGTCAGATGAATAAATCAAGTTATGTGCAAAACAAAAGGTATATGGTGTGGATGGTGGATTTGTAAAGCCAGTGCAAAATCACATCTTAGACAAGCACTTTGACAAAGGAACACTGGATCTTGTGTTCTCCACTCTCAATGAACACATGCTTACTTCCAGATCTCCACCATCGTCTCGTTTTTAAAGATCTGGCGGTAAATGTTGAAATACCTGTAAAGCACATTGATAGGTATTATATTGGGTTTCAGAGAACTTGTCAGAAGAAAACGAGATCTTTTAGTGTTTTAAAGGTGCTATATGTAGTTTTTCTATTAAAATGAATCCTTTTTTTATTGCCTGTGTATGAAGGGGTTGTAATCTCACATTAAAATGATCCACTTTGCAGGTTTTGCTCTTACCTCAGAAAGCAAGTATTCTTATTTTTATGTAAAGGTGCCGGGTCGGATTTACCGCGAAATCCAGTGACGTGACCTGCATGCGTGCTCCCGAGCCTCTCGCCTCGTCTACTGACTTTGCACTCAACATCGACGACACTGCAACTTATGACATGGACTTATGACTTATGCAACTCATGACATGTCTGATAACACTAATAAATGACCTGCTCCCAGCACAACACAGACTCCAACACAAACTCCACATATTGATAAAAAACAAACAAAAAAGTTTTTTTCTGCTGAAGTTTTCTCGTAAGGCCAGACGTGAATCGGGTGAACTTCGGGTGAAAATATGGATCAACATCGGCAGGGCATTTGAATCATGGAGAAACCTCATCTACAAACCTAGAATGTACATTTACTGAAGAAAATGTGAAGTGGTGCTAGCAGTGGCAAAATTCGGCACAGTTGCTAGGGTTCCATACGTATCATGGTACGAGCATAGAGCATTAGTTCAACGTCAAGCTGATAAAAGTAGCCTATTATTGTAACGTTGCAGTGGGAGTTTACCTGAGTTTCCAGCATGTTGTGTGATGCTTTCTCCGGTGTGTTGCGTCTCAGTCTGGCCGATACCCACAGTGCTCGCTCATGAGTTCGAGCACGCGCACGAACACTCGCTTGTAAACTTATTGGTTGCAATCTGAAACATCACCGCTAGAGGTCGCTGAAAACTACATATAGCCCCTTTAAGAATGTGTAAAGATGATAAAGCTCTTACGGAAAGAACACATTTTCAGCGATGTCCTTGAACGTTGCCACAAATGTACCAGCAGCCGCAAACGGAAATAATTTCCTGTGAAATAAAGAACAAGCAATATAAATATATTTTTTAATCACCAAAAATCCTACATAAATAAAACAAGACAAATTTGTTCTTTATCTAATAATTTTGACCAGTTCTAACTATAACCATGAGGTTCTAAAAATCATTCTAACTCATTCTAATGGATCTAAGTGAATAGCAGAGTGAGTCCACAACTATAACAATAGCGGAAACAGAGGAAAGATATTGGTCTAAATTATTCTTATTTTGTCTTCTGGAATCAGGGTTTAAACAACAATTAATATTCAGGGTCATTATCGATTTAACTGCACTGACACTATCGGCGGAAAACAAAATTTGAACTGAATTGAGCTGGATAATGACACTAGTTGAGCTAAATAATGAAACCATTGTCTTCCATAGAGATGCTTATAGCTGATAGGTTTCATATCTGCTGAACTTTGCAACATTGACACTGTTATTGAATTGACTTGAGGAGAACAATAACACTTATTTTCTGAAGATCTGCTTTACAGCTGAAATTGAATTGGTTTCATAATTGATTAACTTTACGATAATGCTCTTATTTTCCTGTTCATTAAAACGTAAAGTTGCATTGAGAGGATCTTTAAAGTGCTGTATATATATATATACACACACACATGTGACTTAAATAAATGTGAGACAAGTAAATATCTTCTGAAGCTTAATTCTTAATTCAGTACTTAACAAAACAAAACAGATCTTTAAACAAAAAACAATTCACACCAATCATTCTGTTCAAAGGTTTACACCCCTGTTTTGCCTTTTTGAACATCAATGAACGCTTGCACATTTTGTAATAGTTAAGGACGAGTCCTCAGTGTGAAAGATCATAACCATACAAATACTGTTATGAGGGGTTCAAATATGCAAAAGGACAAAGGACTCATTAACATCTATCATGAAACATCCAGGTAACGACACAGTATTAAGGATCATCTTTTCAACTGGTTCATTGAGATTTGTATTCATGACTTGTGCTTAGAATAAACATTACTTTCATTACACAGTATTTGAGAGCATTGGACAGACTTACTGTATTACATCTGACTCATCCTGGCTCCCGCTAGCGCTCTCTGGTTTTGCAAACTCTCTTAATTTTTTTACCCAACTTTGGACAGCGATCCTGTAAAAACAGAAAAAGGTAATGATAAGGAAACTGTTGAACCTACATATCAGTAGAAGACGCTTTAAGGTACATTATCCACTGCTGGACTTACCTAGATTTCCTGAACTGATCATCTCTCACTATTTTCTCTGTAACGTTTCTGACTTTCTCCAGGAAGTCTATAAAGACTACATTCCCAGAGTTGAGGATTGTATTTGCGCGAGATGATAGTTTAGCACTCTGCACACCTTTAAAACAAAGACAGATTCTTTAAAAACTACAGAGAAACTGGGGGGGGGGGAAATAATTATTACCACAAAAGACAATGCCAACAGTTGTCAATATATCCAGAACATTATTGTTAGAGCTATCGCATAAAGGTTGAGTTTAAGAGGGAAAACAACGTACCGTAGCAGCAGAGAAATGCAGTTAAACTTACAACAGCCAAAACCTTAAACATGTTTCAGTCTTATGCTAAAAGAGAGAAAAAAAGATCTAAGTAGGCTACTAAACATGCCAGAAATTAACAAAAACCAATGGATGTGTACTTTGTACTGAATATTATTGTGAACAGAAAAGACAAACACTTACTTTTTGATCGGCGAGTCTGTGCACACTAAATATCCTTCACTGTTTGACTCTTGGCTTATATGGGTCATTACATGGTCAACCGTCCACAGCAGAGCAAATGTGTGTACTTGTCAACAACCGAGCCGGGCAAAAGGGTAGATGGGTCGCTAGATGGGTCTAAACAAACATTTATCCGTTAATATTTGAGTGTTTTGTCCATCTTACTGTTGGTGTTATTTAAGGTTACATTTCCAAAAAATAAATAAATACAGACATGTACCAGGGTGTAATCCTTATTAATAATGTACATGGAACTAAATTGTAACATACAGTATAGAGATTAGTTTAGCATGGACAAGCTAATGTTTTATTCAGTGGTATTTTAGAATCATTGACATACTATAATAGCTTTTGTATTTGTATTTGGTTGTGTTTATGTCAATTATTAGTAAGCACACTGAGGAAGGTAGTTTTTTTTATTATTAGTTTAAAAAAAAGAATGTAGGTTAATATTTAAAAGTTTTAGTTTATTTGTTCATTGTTTAAATTATTGTAGTTCTTCAACTAAACAAAAATAAGAATTTTCTTGGCAACCAGCTGATTTTTTTTAAAAGGGTTTATTGTAGTTTTTTTATGGTTTTAGTTATAGTTAATTAATCTGGTTGTGCCATCTGTTATATTATTTCGAGAAATAAACTGAACCATTGGAAAATGTTATTGAAAATGGCATGTCAAAATAGAAATATAAAATCAGATTTAATGATTCTGGTCAATTATGATGAATGATAAATAATAAAAAATAAAAAATTACTGAAATGTAATTAAATGAGATTACTATTATCAATATCAATTAAATAACTAATATTTATTATTATGAATTCTAATAATATTTCAACTTTATAATAAATGTAATACTTTTTGACTTTCCTTCCTCCAAATTTAAATTGACCTTGCTCACAAATCCGCCATTACTAAATAATAAATCTTACAAATGTTCAGGTGAAAGTCAAAATAAATATTTAATAAATCCAGATTTATTAAAGAGCAAAGATTATTAAGGTGCTATTGAGGACGACCCATCACAGGAACTCCTCCGATTCAGTAGCAAAAATAATCGCACCCTTTAAAACTTCAGGCTGTCTTTCACTATGAAAACCTCTGTACATTAGTTCTGACAGCTAAATGATTCTTCCAGAAATGATCTACTGTATTACCAGTGGCAAGATTTGAAAGGCATGCTGGGGAAAAGTAGCACAAGGAAAGGTGAAGTAGTTAAGTAAAGGGTATTCGTTTGAGGTCACAATGTTTAATTGTTAAATCAAAGCAATCATCTGCCTCATCCAGTCCTGGGGTCTCATTTATAAAACTGTGCGTAGGAACCTTACTAAAAGTGTACGTGCGCCCGAAAGCCAAAAAAGGCTTACGCAAAAAAATATTGAGACTTAAAAAAACGTTCGTACGCCAGAACCTGCGCAGAATTCACTTTGTAAATCCCAGTCAGCGAAAGATTGTGCGCACATGCGTCTCCACCCCGAAATAACCATATATGGAGCTTACAACGCCTAGTTTTACTATGCAGATCCTCATCTGCATATCATTTGCATATGATTATTCATCCACGTGATAACGTTTAACGGTACAAGACACATTACATTAATAAAAATCACGTAGTTGCCTAGCCTTGCCTTGTTTTTGAATACATAAATCAAATAGTGTATAAAATACATTTCAGAGAAAGTTTTTCTCACTCTTTCCCACTGGCCGAATTGCATTTTTAATGGAAACAGATAGGCCTTGGGCATTATTTGCACGAAACTATTTTCTCAGACAATCTGGTATTATCATGATAAGCAATTATCTCTGTGGTTAAAACATTTAAACACAGCACACCACATCCACAACAAATATTTCTATTGATTGAATTTGAATATAAAAAATGTTGTAACTTCTCAGTAATGATTTCATGTTTAAGTGTTTAACTCCATTAATTTGAATGGCATATTTAATCTAAATGTTTATATCAGAAGTAAAACATAGTTTAAATCATTATTTTATTTATTTAAACTGGTATTTGCGTCAGTTTCACTAAATGGCCCAATGCGCTCGCTGGCGCGGACATTTAAGATGGGATGGATATTTGCTTCAAGTGACAGGCTTGGTGAGTGAAATTATATTTGTATTATCTTTCTGTATATGTTTAATTTTCTTTAGATTTTCTGTCTAAAAGTGACCAAAAAGACACTTAACTCCCGCTCACCATCGGTGTCGCCAAACGTCTCCGTCTCCAAAACGTTCGTACGCATGGGTCAGAGTTTGCGTGCAGGTGCGCAAATTTTCCCGTCAAGTTTGTTTTTATAAATCACAACTTATGCGTCGGAAGTGGCGTACGCCTCTTTCAGGGCCTGTTTTGTGCGTACGCAACGGTTAAATGAGGCCCCAAGACTTTCCAGGTTGTAGAATGTTGGGGTAGGAAATATGGCTCATACGAGGTAACCAATCAAGACGTAAGTGGCTATTCACAAAGCATTTTATCTTACCACTAGGAGTACTCCTAAATCGCACTAAAAGATTTTAGCTAGGAGTTTTCTCTTAAAAAGTAATTCACAACGACTTTCAGACCTACTCTTAGTAAAGAAAAATGACAACTCCTAAACTAAGAGTGAGTCTTCGTTGCTATGGATGACGTCATTACTCATGCACGAGCTTGACTGAAGTGACCACCTTGATTGGCTGATGATTGTAACGCGGGAATGATTCCAAACACCTCCCCTACGATGATGAGTGACAGGTGACAGGTCTGAGAATGCGTGCGCTACAGAAGTAGTGCGAAGGACAGAAGATGATGAGTAACTGAATAAATAGCCTAAATGAATAAAGAGTAAGGCAAAACAAATAGCCTAGTAGCCTAATGAAACATATGGATTGATGCAATATCTTTGCAACATTATTGAATTAATCTGTCACTATATGCCTTTGCCTACGTTTGCAAAGAGATGAAACGTTACAATTAGTTTACATGAAATGAGTAGCCTAGTTTTGGTTGTTGTTGGTGGCGTTATTGCATCCCTATGCCTACAAAAAATGTATTATTATGCAAAATTGTTCCCTCGCGATTGGAAGCTCCTGTAGCCGCTGCATATGCATTTCAAAACATCGCAACGTGAAAAAAAAGCGGTTTGTGAACAGGTCTTAGTGAGTTAGGAGTCCTCTCGACTTCTTTTAAGCTGTCCCAGGCTTAGGTGCTACTTTTAGGGCTAAAATGCTTCGTGAATTACTCTTAGTCAAAAAAATTAGGAGTCCTAAAGTTACGAGTGACACGCCCATTATTTTTAGGAATTGCTCCTAAATTCGCCAGTTAGGAGCTACTTTTAGCCTTAAAATTCTTTGTGAATATGGCTCCTGGATATGGAAGGATATATCCTTGTCCACCATTGTGCAGAACAACATTAAATAAAAGGTTCTGATAAAAGACCAAAACAGATAAACATTCAACAGCATGCTGTACATCCGCCATACAAGAACAGGCACGTATTTAGATGCTTACATCAGCTCCATTTAGACTCAGGGGCCGGTTTCACAAAGGTATTTTAGACCAATCTATTGTGTTAGACAAGTCTAAAATTTGCTCATAGACTAGTCTAATGCAAGTTAGACTGTTTCACAAAAATAAAGACTGACTTAATTTAGACCAAAAAAATTAGACACCTTAACCCCAGGCTAACTTATAGGTCTAAAGGGGGTCGCACTGCGGACGAGAAGCGCAGCGCAGCGTCTAGGACAACTCGAGGTATCGCACACCGGAAGCGCATTTTCTCAGTTTATGGCCAGCAATATTGTTATGTTTAGGGACATTATGGAATTAAGATAATGTCTGCACTATGTTATGATTTTACTGTACAATTAAATACAATTGTTGCAAACTAAAGTCTGCAGTCTGAACACTTTACCTCAGAGCGTCCGTTAACTGAATGAATTGAGAATATCACCTGAAAATCCGATAACATCAGCAGTTTTCATCCACGCAGCTGATTTCTGTAAATGAATGTAAAACTAAATGTATATTGCAGGACAGGATGAAGTCAGTATATACATTAACAATGATTTGAGACAAATATGAGACAAAAATGTAAATGGCGCTCTGTGGCGCGGCAGGATTTTGAACAAGGTCCTGAGCCGTTGCTGGACGCCGCGGACAGACGCCGAATGGCGCCGCCGGTTCGCACTGCATTGAGATTTTATGCAACAGGAACTTTTCTGAATGCTGTTGGTGACACAGTGGGTCTCAGCAAAGCTTCTGTGTCACGGGTGGTATACAGGGTATCTTGTACCATGTTTTTGTATCTTTTCTGTACGTCTTTAATGCTCCGCACAACGATCGGATTAACGCTGTTAACTGTCGTAGCAATCTTTTTCCAAATTAAACATTTCTTCTTGTTACTACATTCTCCGCTAAATTTCCCAAGTAAAATGTCCTTGTAACTGTTATACTCCTCTAACAAACACATATTTTCCACTGGGGTAAACTGCACTGAGCGGTTGAATGCGCTTACTCGATCCGCCATGTTTTTTGCTTTGAAAAGTGTCTTATTTTACCCAGAAAGCATTGCAGTGTAGTCCTTTTTAAGATAGTCAGAGTCTTAAGTGCTTTGAACAACGGTCTGATTTCGATGTCTATCTGAAGTCTGACTATCTACTATATCTAAGCCATAGTCAAAATCTATCTTTGTGAAACCGGCCCCTGGAGTCATAAATCTTCCCAGAGAGACATAGGTTTTAAGTTTTGCTTTGAATGTCATGTTAGGTTGTGAATATCTGCATTTATCAATAATCTGAAGCATGTTGTGTTGTTCACTGAGCAATAACTCTGCTAATGATAGTGAAGTAAGAAGTTTGTTTCTGTGCTGTGCTATAGCAGCATACAGTCTGTTAATAATACAATATAACTCAAAAGTCAAATATAAACAGATTATTTCCATTCACTTGAATTCACACAATTTTGAGAGTAAAACATACTTAAAATAAAAAAGCATATTTAACAAAAAATATTAAATTCATCATGTCATAGATTAAATAAATTGGGGGATTTTACATGATTTATTCAGGTAGATTCCATGAAAGAAATCAAGCCTTTACTCAAAAATATTATGTGTAATATTGTTACCATATTTTTTTTTAAGTAAATAGTAGTAACATTTTATACAATGTATGATTCAGGCATTACAGGTGTAACCCCTTTGAATTGTACATTAATGTTTCAATTTTTATTTTTAGTCCTAATGTAAATTTATTTGTAACTACTTTTTGATTTGTATACCACAAATAAACTCCTGTATCTTTGGTGCAGTACTATGATTAACCACTAGAGGGCGGTTAACTCTGCGGTATGTTGAGCGAGTCGCTTTATAAGAATGTTACTAATCGTTCAGGTAACCAGGTTGCCAATTCATCCTGTTACTGAGGGAAAAGGAACAGTCAATACTTTTGAGTAGCCTACTGTTTTTTCTTTTACGAGAACTTGTGAGTTTTGATTGTTTATTCATTACTTTGACATTTAAATTGACAATCATCTTTCTCTCTATATGTCCTAAAAAACAATCAGAGTTATATATGATGTTTAAGAATGTATTTTTTATTTTTAAAAAGTCAAATTGGTATAGAGTTAATTAATTTGTGTACAACATTAGTTTTAACTGTTTTGGTTGAATGATTGCATCATCTATGACTATGTTAATGCTAACAAATGAAAGAAATATGTTTTACAACAAGATATGTTGCATATTTAAACCATAAACGCATGCTGTCCACTCAAGTGGACATCTGAAGATCTCTTTGAAAAATTTGTACAAAAAATAAAATAAAAATCAATTCTTGTTTTTCATGCCCTAAGAGCAATAAAAACACATAGGAAAAAAATCCTGACTGAGGATATCAATTCATGCATGAAAGGGTTAAGTGTTATTTCATGTGTTTTTGAGAACAGGGAAACATCTGTTAATGTTTAATGTTCAGTTATGTTTGACATTTGAAAGAGTTTCTATTATGTTAAAGTTTTGATCGTTACCATTGTGCAGAAGAGTAGGGCTTATGGTTAGGTTGTTGTTTTGTTCATTGAACATGAACAATAACTCTGCTAATTATAATGCAATGACAGGTTTGTTTCTGTGCTGTGCTAGCAACATACAATCTTTTAATCATACAATATAACTCAAAAGTCAAATATATACAGGTAATTTCCATTCACTTGAATTCACACAATAATGAGAGTAAAAAATACTAAAAAATAAAATAGCATATCTCACTAAATTAAATTAGGCATTTTACATGATTTATTCAGGTAGATTCCATGAAAGAAATCAAGCCTTTACTCAAAAATATGTGTAATATTATTGCCATAGTTTTTTTAAAGTTAATAGCTGTAACATTTTTTACAGTGTATGATTCAGGCATTACAGGTCAGAAGTCAGATTGGATCTGGACATTCAGAATATGTCTCCAGTTTCATCTGGTTGAAGGTTTCCTTGTTTGACTTCTGATGAAGGATTGGATAATTCTGTAAAGTTACACAAACACGTGTGTGTGTGTGTGTGTGTGTGCCCTTGTTTATATTACATTGTGGGGACCAAATGTCCCCATAAGAATAGTAAAACCTGAGATCACCTACATTGTGGGGACCAGCCAGCGGTCCCCACTTTTCAAAAGGCTTATAAATCACACAGGATGAGTTGTTTTGAGAAAGTAAAAATGCAGAATGTTTCCTGTGATGGGTAGGTTTAGGGGTAGGGTTAGTGTAAGGGGACAGAATATACAGTTTGTACGGTATAAAAACCATTACGTCTATGGAGAGTCCCCACAAAGATAGCGAACCAGACATGTGTGTGTGTGTGTGTGTGTATGTGTGTGTGTATGTGTGTGTGTGTGTGTGTGTGTGTGTGTGTGTGTGTGTGTGATGATCACAGTGGGTTTGTGTCTGTTGATTCTGTTGAATGTGATTGTGTCTGTAGTGGCTCTTTATTCTCCATCAGCTGATTCAGAGAAGGTCAGACTAACATCTAAAACCTGCAAGTAAAACAGACAGTCAAATGTGTGCGACATTATTGAATTATCTACTTTAGAACAACTTAAAGAAACTACTTAGATGAATAATTGAAAGATTATAATATAATACAATTTTACACAATTGTTAAAGCTGTTTTTAAACATTCAGATTTTGCTTCTAAGTGACCATGATGACCCTTGACCCTTATCTATAATCCTGTATGACTCTCCTCTTTCTCTGTCACTGGGTCAGGTTTATTTATGATGAAGAAATTGACCCTTCGCTAAGCCCCGCCCTACTTAATTAGGTTTCTAAATACTGTTGCTACACCTGACAAGTTTTTGCACCTTGCACGTCTATTACAGTATGTATGCACTGGTGTCAGTCATTCCCAAGAAGATAATTAGTAATTTTTGGCGAACAGGTGAAATATCTGAGAACGCAAGACAAAAGGGACTGCAGTATACATTCGAGGGATATATCCACAACTGTCACATTCCTGTCCTGTCTCGTGTAGCACATGTGGTGTTTGTGTTCCTGTCTCTGTTTTGACCCCACCCTCCTTGTTATCTCATTATTGGTTTCATTTGCCCCACCTGTTGTTCCCTCATCACCTGCCTGATTTGTCCCTTTTATAAGTTCCTTTGTGTTTGCAGTCTGTGTCGGATCGTTGTCTTGTACACGTCTCCAAGTTCTCCCGTGACCTTTTTGGTATGTTTGTTTTTGAAGTTGTATTGTATTATGTTTTTCCTCCTTGTGGGTTTTTGTTTTACTTTATGTTTCTTTTATTAAATAAGTCATTATTCTTTGCATTTGAGTCCTCCCTTAGTTTTCTTTAGTTAACGTGACAGAACGATCCGACCATGTCGAGGACTCAGCAAAGGGTTTCACGTCACCCACCAGCCCCCTCTGTCTCGTGCCCCCAATACGAACGTATTATCCGTTTTCAGGCACTAAGTTCCCTCCGCCAACAAGGGGCTGATTTGAGGAAGTTCGCGGCCGAATTCCTTAGAGCGGCGGAGGGCTTACAACTGAACGAAGGGCCTCTTAAGGACCTTTTTTTTATGCTCTCGACGAGCCCATGGACTGGTTACTCAGGAAGGTGTATGAAAGGAGTACCTTTGAGGCAATGGTGGAGGGTCTCGCTCGCTTGCAGGAGCGAGAGGCCAGGAAGAGGGTCCCAGTTCCGGCGGCCTCAGTTCTGGTGGTCCCGAGTCCAGTGGCCCCAGTTCCGGTGGTCCTGAGTCCGGTGGTCCCGAGTCCAGTGGTCCCAGTTCCAGTGGTCTCGAAACGGAGGAGGAGAAGGAAGACTCCCTCCGTGACTGTTCCGGTGGCCTCAGTTCCGGTGGTCCCAAGTCCAGTGGTCCCAGTTCCGGTGGTCCCGAGTCCAATGGTCCCTGTTCCGGTGGTCCCTGTTCCGGTGGTCCCTGTTCCGGTGGTCCCTGTTCCGGTGGTCCTGCTCGCACTGCCTGCACCACCCCAGCGATCCGTCACGTCTGCCCAGCCAGAGACTGTTCACGTCATGTCTGACGGGCCTGTGTCTTTGGACAAGATGGCCGCTACAGAGACTGTTCACGTCACGTCTGCCGAGCCTGTGTCTTCGGACAAGATGGCCGCCACAGAGACTGTTCACGTCACATCTGCCGAGCCTGTGTCTTCAGACAAGATGGCCGATGCCGAGCCTGTTCACGTCACGTCTGCCCTGCCAGAGACTGTTCACGTCACGTTTGTCCAGCCAGAGACTGTTCTCCTCACTTCTGCCCAGCCAGAGACTGTTCACGTCACGTTTGCCCAGCCAGAGACTGTTCACGTCACATCTGCCGAGCCTGTGTCTTCGGACAAGATGGCCGCCACAGAGACTGTTCACGTCACATCTGCTGAGCCTGTGTCTTCAGACAAGATGGCCGATGCCGAGCCTGTTCACGTCACGTCTGCCCAGCCAGAGACTGTTCACGTCACGTTTGTCCAGCCAGAGACTGTTCTCGTCACGTCTGACCAGCCAGAGACTGTTCACGTCACGTTTGCCCAGCTAGAGACTGTTCACGTCACATCTGCCGAGCCTGTGTCTTCGGACAAGATGGCCGCCACAGAGTCTGTTCACGTCACGCCTGCCGAGCCTGTGTCTTCGGACAAGATGGCCGCCGCCGAGCCTGTTCACATCACGTCTGCCGAGCCTGTGTCTTCAGACAAGATGGCCGCTGCCGAGAGTGTTCACGTCACGTCTGCCGAGCCTGTGTTCCCTGACAAGATGGCCGCCGTCGAGCCTGTGTCTGTTCCTGAGCTGGTGGGGTTTGTTCCAGTTCCTGAGCCGGTGGTGTTTGTTCCTGAGCCGGTGGGGTCTGTTCCAGTTCCTGAGCCGGTGGTGTCTGTTCCAGTTCCTGAGCCAGTGGGGTTTGTTCCAGTTCCTGAGCCGGTGGGGTTTGTTCCAGTTCCTGGGCCGGTGGGGTCTGTTCCTGAGCCGGTGTCGGCTGTTTCTGAGCCGGTGGTGTCTGTTCCAGTTCCTGAGCCGGTGGTGTCTGTTCCAGTTCCTGAGCCGGTGGTGTCTGTTCCAGTTCCTGAGCCGGTGGTGTCTGTTCCAGTTCCTGAGCCGGTGGTGTCTGTTACTGAGCCGGTGGGGTTTGTTCCAGTTCCTGGGCCGGTGGGGTCTGTTCCTGTTCCTGAGCCGGTGTCGTCTGTTCCTGAGCCGGTGGTGTCTGTTCCAGTTCCTGAGCCGGTGGTGTCTGTTCCAGTTCCTGAGCCGGTGGTGTCTGTTCCAGTGCCTGAGGTGGTGTCTGTTCCAGTGCCTGAGGTGGTGTCTGTTCCAGTGCCTGAGCTGGTGTCTGTTCCTGTGCCATGGCCTCCTGAAGGGTCGTCTCCTCCCTGGCCTCCTGAAGGGTCGTCTCCGCCCTGGCCGCCCGAGGGAGAGTCTCCGCCCTGGCCGCCCGAGGGAGAGTCTCCGCCCTGGCCGCCAGATGGACTGACATTTCCGTCCTGGCCTCCCGAACTCTGTGGCCCGCCCCGGCCTCCCGAACTGTCCATTTTCCCTGCCCCACCCTGGTCTGTCCTTCCTGTTACCCCTGTTTCACCCTGGTCAGTCCCTCCCGTCCCGCCCTGGTCCGTCCCTCCCTGGTCTGTCCCTCCCGTCCCTCCCTGGTCTGTCCCTCCCGTCCCTCCCTGGTCTGTCCCTCCCGTCCCTAGTGGAGCGTCTGGTAGCCGCTCCTTAAGGAGGGGGTAATGTCACATGCCTGTCCTGTCTCGTGTAGCATATGTGGTGTTTGTGTTCCTGTCTCTGTTTTGACCCCACCCTCCTTGTTATCTCATTACTGGTTTAATTTGCCCCACCTGTTGTTCCCTCATCACCTGCCTGATTTGTCCCTTTTATAAGTTCCTTTGTGTTTGCAGTCTGTGTTGGATCGTTGTCTTGTACACGTCTCCCGTTCTCCCGTGACCTTTTTGGTATGTTCGTTTTTGAAGTTGTTGTTTTGTATTGTATTATGTTTTTCCCCCTTGTGGGTTTTTGTTTTACTTTATGTTTCTTTTATTAAATAAATCATTATTCTTTGCATTTGAGTCCTCCCTTAGTTTTCTTTAGTTAACGTGACAACATAATATGCAACCGATTAGAGAATAATTTAATCATAATTGAAGCTAAAGCCTATAGGTCCCAGCGCAAGCAGCAGCCGCCTCAAAAACAATTGTAAAAACAAATATTGCATCACAATAAGTGTGATTGTCAAAACATTTGGTAACTAAATAGAATTTTATGAAGTTTAGTGACAACATGTTACAATGCCTCAGGTGGAGAGCTCCTGCCTCAAGTGGAGGAGTTCAAGTATCTTGGGGTCTTGTTCACGAGTGAGGGAAGGATGGAACGGGAGATTGACAGGCGGATCGGTGCAGCTTCTGCAGTAATGCAGTCCCTGTACCGGTCTGTCGTGGTAAAGAAGGAGCTGAGCCGCAAGGCGAAGCTCTCGATTTACCAGTCAATCTACGTTCCTACTCTCACCTATGGTCATGAGCTGTGGGTCATGACCGAAAGGACAAGATCCCGGATACAAGAGGCCGAAATGAGCTTTCTCCGCAGGGTGGCTGGGCGATCCCTTAGAGATAGGGTGAGAAGCTCGGTCACTCGGGAGGAGCTCAGAGTAGAGCCGCTGCTCCTCCACATCGAGAGGGGTCAGTTGAGGTGGCTCGGGCATCTTTTCCGGATGCCTCCTGGACGCCTTCCCGGGAAGGTGTTCCGGGCATGTCCCACCGGGAGGAGACCCCGGGGAAGACCTAGGACACGCTGGAGAGACTATGTCTCCCGGCTGGCCTGGGAACGCCTCGGTGTCCCCCCGGAAGAGCTGGAGGAAGTGTCTAGGGAGAGGGAAGTCTGGGCATCCCTGCTTAGACTGCTGCCCCCGCGACCCGGCCCCGGATAAGCGGTAGAAGATGGATGGATGGATGGATGTTACAATGTTTGTACAATGTCTGGTAGGATACAGTTTTTATTATTGCTTGACAAAAATTTCAAGATTTCAATTCCATTCTTGTGATTTGATTCCAATTTTGATTCAATATTTACTAATTTGGATACATGTTTATTTTAAATTTTATTTAAAAAATAAAAAATCTCACCTAATGCTGTAAACATAGAGGGCCCAATCTGGTATTATTAAAGGTTAAAAATAACAAATTAAATATAATATTTTTGTCTGAATTTCGTAATAAAATTGACGGAATCTAAGAGCTGAGAATTAGTTTAATATTAAAAGTACCTCTTTGCTCCGCAATTTTTCTGTGCGTGAGAAAATGGATGTGTGGCGTGAGAGCGTGTGAAAAGTGTCAATTGCGTGAGTCTCACGCTCAGTGCGTGAGAGTTGGCAGCCCTGAGATTTGCACAATCCATACGCACAACGCTTCGGCAAGTTTCCTTCGCTCGAAAGCTTGCCAGACCTCCCGCGCCTAGTTACGGTTTCTAAGCCACGATTGGCCTGTGGCAGTTTTCGGGCTCGGCTTAGCGAAGGGGCAATTATAGTGATAAATATTTACCATTATATTTGATTGCAATTTACATTCTCTAAAAACACATAATTTAGGGATAAAAAAACAATGATAAAAGCAAAATATTGAATTGTTTGAAATAAAAAGAAACTTTAAGATATTTAATTGTTGCTATAAACTATTATAAAAATAAATAAATGAATCAAACTCTTATTAAACATGTTTATAGTGTGCAATTCACCATCACAAGAAAAGTAAACTAAATTTCAATTATAAAAACGTATCAACAGTTTTAATCATCACTACTTACTCAAGTGTCTTCAGTTTATAATGTGGATCTTTCCTCAGATCAGAGAGCAGCTTCACATCTGAATATCTTAGATGATTAAATGACAGATCCAGTTCTCTCAGGTGTGAAGGGTTTGATCTCAGAGCTGAAGTCAGAGCAGCACAACCTTCATCTGTAACACCACAATAACTCAACCTGTAGAGAACAATGACACTCTTCAGTCTCTCAGTTTAGGAAGCACTGATATAAATGATATGATATATATATGAATGTATCCTCAACAGATTTATATATGAAAGCAGTTGTCACCTTTTCACGACATCCAATCATGTTTTTGACTTAAATCATCAAAACTATCAAAAGTAAAATGACCTCAGAAGCTTTGGAAATAATCCACTGAAGATTAAACATCCTTTTCAGTTACTTGATGGTAAACTTTTTTGAATACCGTATATTATTGATTATTCACCACAGGAGAAAAACAGACGACATTGAGAATTTTATAAAATCTTACTCAAGTATCTCCAGTTTACATTGAGAATCCTGCAGTAGATCAGAAAGCTGCTTGACTCCAGAATCTCCTACTTTATTCCATGACAGATCCAGTTTTCTCAGGTGTGAGGGGTTTGATCTCAGAGCTGAAGTCAGAGCAGCACAACCTTCATCTGTAACACCACAATCCCTCAACCTGTAGAGAACAATGACCCTCTTCAGTCTCTCAGTTCAGGATCTACAGCTCAGATAAGCAGGAACTTCATAATCAGAGACTTAATCCACGGCACCATTAACAGGTCCAGTCTAAGGTAGGGCTGGGCGATATGGAGCAAAAAATATATCTCGATATATTTTGCTATATCTCGATATACGATATATATCTCGATATCTTTACAGGAAAAATAACCCCCCAAAAACTACTGCAAAAACAAATATGCCAAATACCACAAAGTCTTTTTTTTATTGACGTGCAAATAGGTAGGCTGTTCATGTAGGAACAAAGTGCTTCTGCGACATTTAAAAAAAAAAAATCCCTGTATACAAAAATAATAATTTAACTGTAAAATAAAGGAAGAAATAATACATATTGCACTATTTTTAATAAACCTGTATAGAAATATCATTACTAATTTTGGCAAAAAAAAAAAAAAAAAAAAAAGCCATATATCCCCCAAAACCTGCACAACTGTAGAGTAAAACATTAATTAAAAAAAAAGTGATAAAAATGCATCTAAAAATTGACATGATTGTCACAAAATCACACTGTCTGGGGCCTCTGGGGAACTCAGAACAACTGCTAGCATAAAGTTTAAGGTAAAAATAACTGCCATTAAATTACAGTATCTTACTACTATACAATTAGATAAACTGTTCATTCATTACATCACTTTACCTCTGTCTTTATCCACCTTTATCCTCTTCTCTTCTTTTTGGCACTGTATAGCAGAATAGGTAACTTAGGCTAATGCTAATTTATAATGTGTCATGTAAATTCAGCCATCCGTCACAATCAGGAAACTTTCACCGCGTCTAGACCTTGCGCGAGCTGCCAGGCCCGTTTCTACAGGGGAGCATGTTAAGTGTGAGTGCGCCCTCAAACAAAAGCAATGCGGCGAGAGGCGACGCTACACAAAAAATTACCAACAACAACTGATCGCGCGCGCGCTGTTTCTGACGCACTTCAAGCACTCGCTGGGCGGGGAAAAATGTATGTGCCTGACCGGACTCGGGGCACTTGGTTGAATGAGACAACACGCGAGGGGAGGGGGAACAAAAGCAAGGAGGCGGAGGAGGGCGGGGGCGAGCGCGAGCACAGCACAGAGAAGGCAAACAAGCAAATTGCCGAAATCAGAATTAAATATAAACAATATATCGATATATACGATATGTCAAAATCCATATCGAGTTTAAAAAATATCTCGATATATCGTAAATATCGAGATATCGCCCACCCCTAGTCTAAGGTTCAGACCCGCTTCTACAAACTGCTTGAGCGGGTTAGTCTCCATTTGGTAAAAATTGCAAGAATATTCAATAACACTTTATTTAACAGTGTCCTTGTTACATATGTTACATGAACTTCCAATAATAATAACAGGTAAATTATGCATAATTACACGTAACTAACCCTTAACCAAATCCTAATCCTACCCTTCTCCTATACTAAGTACATGTAGTGGCTTAATATGACTCAGTACTTAAATATATATATTTACACTGTAACAATGACACCTTAAAATAAAGTATAAACAAATATAATTTTTCTATGCAAGTACCAAAAATCATCAAAATCTCTGTATATGAACACGGTTGTCACATCTTTACATCATCCGCTCATGTTTAATCATTAATAATGTAAAATGATGTCAGACGCATTGGAAAGAATCTAATAAAAATAAAAGCAACATTCCCATTAGTAATTTCACAGTAGATTTTTTGTATGGCAATCTGTTACGGAAGCAGACTCAAGAGAAGGAGATTGAAGTTAATAGGGAGTTTATTGAGACAACAACTGAGCGGATGAACTGAAAGCAGGTAAGTGGAAAGTGCAATGATACTTTAGAGAGCGGGATGCTGGCAGTGAATAGTATGTTTCTTCTGACGGGTGTGATGACTGGTAGATGATGCAGTGAAGGCTGGAACTCTGAACACTAGACTTGGAGACAGAGGAGAATGGAGACGAGACTGGAGAAGGGTCGCTGGAGATATCAGGTAGTAGTCGCTAAGGCCACATTTACACATAGCCGATTATTTAGAGAAAATACCCCCCCCCCTCCTCTCTCCCTCCATTTTCAATAATAGCATTGTGCACACGTCATGGTTTTCAAAAGAGTTGTCATTTACATCAACCCGCATAAATACGCATCGAGCGCCATCATAACTATTCCAAACCTATGGGCGGCAGTGTAGAGAGAAGGACAAAGCCATGCAAGCCAATCAGAATCCTCAGACTCGACAACAACGAATAACACGAGCGACTTCCTGTTCCTTTCATAGGGCGCTCACATGACGTTAAGCATTTTCTGGCGCATAATGTGACGTTTGAGAACCTAAAACCCTGTTTCTCCCAGTTGACACCGGCGTTATCAGAAATCTCCACTTTGGCCGGAGTTTTTAGAAATAATAGTTTTCTGTGATAAAACAGGGGCAAATGAGAGGCAAAACTGCAGGGAAATATCTGTGTCTTCCCTTCATGTAAGCGGGGCCTAAGACAGGGTTAGTAGTCCTATTCATACAAACAAGACCAGACAATGAACTGTAGTGAAGTGTGTTGCTGCGTCCCAATTCGCCTACTTATATTACACCCTAAAAGTATGGACTCTTTTTGTGAAGAAAAAGTACATACTTTTGAGTGTGTAGCAAAAGAGTAGGCACTAGGCAAGCTTTGGGACATACTACTTCATCATCTTAACGGACAGATCTGTCGCGTGCATCCTGTCACCGTAAACTGCTCTGTGAATCATCTTGTCACAGTTAAAATCCTCCATTCAATCCAATTTCATTTCCTACCGTTTCGGAGAGAAATGCAGTTACACGTTCGTCTGCCAGTCGTGGGTCTTTCATGCGGAGACTCTCCTCATGTGTTTGCAATTTGAATATAATTATGCATTTAAAGGTTAAAGGCGAAACGTATCTTTACAAAAGTTCACAATGCTGCTGCAGATGCAATATAATGTAAACAACATTGAATATATATATTTTTTTGTCAGGTAAGATACTGATAATTAATCACTCAAACCCCTTTATCTAAACCCCTCTACATAACCGCTGGACTTGCAGGTCCTCCATGTCTGTAGTTTTTTAACACTTTTCACTCGTTTGTAGTTCTAACCGAATCCTCCTCCAACACGCGATGGGTTGTGGGCAATATTAGCCGTGAGTGCGCATCGATCTACACTTCGGATTCTGACAGGAAATAGTAGACCATCCGGGTATCTTTGGAACATTCATTTCAACATACTACGATTTGGGACGTACTAATTCTATATTCGAATACTATTTAGGACGGATAGTATGCGAATTTGGACACACGTTGTGTCTAAATAGTGTCAGTGATGAGGGTGATGAGGAGGTGTAGGTGTGTGTGATTAGAACTCAGGTGAGGGAGTGCACTGTGATTGGCTGGAGTGAGAGCCTGGCAGATCTGCAACACAATCATTATTTACCATACGAGACGTTTTATACAATCTTACCTCAGTATCTCCAGTTTACATAGAGGATCATGCAGTAGATCAGAAAGCTGCTCGACTCCAGAATCTCCTACTTTATTTCTAGTCAGACTCAGTTCTCTCAGGTGTGAGGGGTTTGATCTCAGAGCTGAAGTCAGAGCAGCACAACCTTCATCTGTAACACCACAATCCAACAATCTATAGAGAACAATGACACATGAATATAATGAAGATTAAACATCCTTTTCAGTTTCTTGATGGTAAACTTTTTTGTGTGTATATATATATATATATATATATTTTTTTTTTTTTTTTGTGTGTGTGTGTATATCATTGATTATTCACCACAGGAGAAAAACAGACGACGTTGAGACTTTTATCAAATCTTACCTCAGTTTCTCCAGTTTACAGTGAGGATCCTGCAGTAGATCAGAAAGCTGCTTGACTCCAGAATCTCCTATTTTATTCTCAGACAGACTCAGTTCTCTCAGGTGTGAGGGGTTTGATCTCAGAGCTGAAGTCAGAGCAGCACAACCTTCATCTTTAACACCACAATCCCACAACCTGTAGAGAACAATTACACTCTTCAGTCTCTCAGTTCAGGATCTACAGCTCAGATAAGCAGGAACTTCACAATCAGAGACTTAATCCACGGCACCATTAACAGGTCCAGTCTAAGGTTCAGACCCGCTTCTACAAACTGCTTGAGCGGGTTAGTCTCCATTTGGTAAAAATTGCAAGAATATTCAATAACACTTTATTTAACAGTGTCCTTGTTACATATGTTACATGAACTTACCATAGTAATAACAGGTAAATTATGCATAATTACACGTAACTAACCCTCAACCAAATCCTAATCCTACCCTTATCCTATACTAAGTACATGTAATTGCTTAATATTACTCAGTACTTAAATATATAATTACACTGTAACAATGACACCTTAAAATAAAGTGTAACCAAATATTATTTTTTAATGCAAGTACCAAAAATCATCAACATATCTGTATATGAACACGGTTGTCACATCTTAATATAATCCAGTCATGTTTAATCATTGATATTGTAAAATGATGTCAGACACATTGGAAAGAATCGAAAAAAAAAGCAACATTCCCATTAGTAATTTCACAGTAGATGTTTTGTATGGCAATCTGTTAAGGAAGCAGACTCAAGAGAAGGAGATTGAAGTTAATAGGGGGTTTATTGAGACAACAACTGAGCGGATGAACTGAAAGCAGGAAAGTGGAAAGTGCAATGATACTTTGGAGAACGGGATGCTGGCAGTGAATAGATGTCACAGTGTCTGGTTTGTGTTTCCCTGTGTAACCACTGGAGGTCCTCTTCCCCCATGGTGTCCTTCACTCATAACTACATTTCCCATCATCCTGTTCTGTCACTCATTGATCATTGCACACAGCTGTTTCCCGTCACCTTGTTAGCTTCTGTATACATATATACACCCTGGTAGTTTAAGTGTTTGTCACGGAGTCCTTGTTTAATGTCACACCGCTTTGGAGGTCTCTTTTCTTGCCTGTTCTTGTTTTGTTTCCCATGTATGGATTGCTTATATGGATTTTGACCCCTGCCTGGACTGGTTTTACGAATACTAGGGATGGGGAAATGAAGCCTTGTGAATCACTGAGGCTTTCCCCTGACTGTTCTGGGAAAAGATTCAAAGCTTCGAGAGTGTCGAGAACAGCGCCATCTGGTGATTATTTAAATTAAAGCAGCCAGAAGCCTGTGTTAGAAGCTCTGGCAGATGTAGCAACCACAACACACTCCATAGTTTCAATGTTATGTGTACAAATAAAAGCCTTACATGCTTGTGTTTGATTTGTTCATTAAATAAATTAATTTTCCCATTAAAGTGTGACAATAAAATATAATATAAGCTTATATGATTCAATAAGATTTAATGTAGGTCTACTCTCTCTCTCTCTCTCTCTCTCTCTCTCTCTCTCTCTCTCTCTCTCTCTCTCTCTCTCTCTCTCTCTCTATCTCTCTCTCCACACGCACACACACACACACACACATAATGAATAAGGACATTGTCTAATACAGTGGTTCCCAAACCTGTCCTGCCGGCACCCCAACACTGCACGTTTTCTTTGTCTCCCTAATCAAACACACCTGATTCAACTCATCAGCTGGGTTAATGCTCTCATCAGCTCTCACCCTCACATGGGTTAATGAGCTGATGAGTTGAATCAGGTGTGTTTGATTTGGGAGACAAAGAAAATGTGCAGTGTTGGCGTGCCGGCAGGACAGGTTTGGGAACCACTGGTCTAATAGGATCATCTGTTATTAAATGTGCTTATGACACTTGTTACTGATAGTGCTTATGTAACTGTAGGAATAACAAAAAGGTGATAATTTTTTTTAATTATTTTTATTAAGAAATAAAAGTTGTTTCACAGTGTTGGGGCTGAGTATATTTCTCCTCTTTAGACAGCACTTCACATGGTACAGAGGAGGCTGGGGTACAAATAAACTGTAATGCCAATATAGGTGGGGGTAGACTTTTTTTCTGCATTCTCCAGTATTCAAGTGGATCTTCAGCTCTCTGTATGTTTGTCTTTGTAACAACAACAACAAATAATAGCCTAAGTAGTGAAAAATAAATTTTGGTTATTTAAATGTAATATATTGATTAACTTTCAAAGTACAGCACTCTCCTCACAAACCCATCAACCAGACTGAGCCAACAATGACTCGTTAAATACGATCTGGAGTTTGAGCCTTCTGACACCCAAAGCGAAACGCGCACGTGATTGGACAGAAAGTGAGGCTTCGTTTGTCGCCGATCACGTGACTCTAGTAAACCAATACACACCCCGATACCGGGCTTCACTAGAAATCGTGTCGCTTGTGTGATACGCGCATTGAAGCTTCAGTGTCATACGTAACATCACTAACGAATACGGATTACCTAATAAAATACTGCAATTGGATTTACCTTTCCTGTGTGTGGTATCGTGACAGAAGGACTCCGTCACATGTATAGATCTAGCGGTATGGGTTTTCGTGGCTCTTCCCCAACCACCGAGAGGGAGAGGAGGCAGCAGAGGGGGAATTTGCAAGCTGGAGAGGCTCCGCCTCGTATGAAAATTTTTCAGTGTTTTGCGTTGTGGGCCCGTCAGACTGAGGAGACCATGACGGTCAATTCCCCTGAGCGCCCTTCCATCAGGCAAGGACAATCTTTTGAGGGAACCCGTCTGGCCAGGTGATTTGGAACCGCAGGAGAGGAGGTTCTAGATGTGAGCCCCGGCACCACTCTCCGCTTTGGTCTCTCTTCGACTCTGGGCCGGTGATGCCCAGCCCAGAGCTCCCTTCGCCGCTGGTACTGTCCAGCCCGGAGCCTGCAACTCGCCATCAAAAACGGCGGAGGAGGAGGAAGACTGTTCACATCACGTCTGACGATCCAGAAACTGTTCACGTCACGTCTGACGATCCAGAAACTGTTCAAGTCACGTCTGACGATCCAGAGACTGTTCACGTCACGTCTGCGGATCCAGAGACTGTTCACGTCACGTCTGCGGATCCAGAGAATGTTCACGTCACGTGTGCCGATCCAGAGACTGCTCACGTCACGTCTGCCGATCCAGGGACTGCTCACGTCATGTCTGCCGATCCAGAGACTGTTCACGTCACGTCTGCCGATCCAGAGTCTCCGGACAAGATGGCCACCGCCGAGCCTGTGACTCCGGACAAGATGGCCACCGCCGATCCAGAGTCTCCGGACAAGATGGTTGCCGCCGAGCCTGTGTCTCCAGACAAGATGGCCGCCGCCGAGCCTGTGTCTCTGGACAAAATGGCCGTCGCCGAGCCGGTGTCTGTTCCTGTGGCTGAGCTGTGCCTGAGCAGGTGTCTGTTCCTTTGCCTGAGCCGGTGTCTGTTCCTGTGCCTGAGCCAGTGTCTGTTCCTGTGCCTGAGCTGGTGTCTGTTCCTGAGCTGGTGTCTGTTCCTGAGCCGGTGTCTGTTCCTGAGCCGGTGTCTGTTCCTGAGCCGGTGCCGGTTCCTGAGCCGGTGCTGGTGCCTGTTCCTGTGATTAGAACTCAGGTGAGGGAGTGTGCTGTGATTGGCTGGAGTGAGAGCCTGGCAGATCTGCAACACAATCATTTTTTACCATATGAGACATTTTATACAATCTTACCTCAGTATCTCCAGTTTACAGTGAGGATCCTGCAGTAGATCAGAAAGCTGCTTGACTCCAGAATCTCCTACTTTATTTCTAGTCAGATCCAGTTGTCTCAGGTGTGAGGGGTTTGATCTCAGAGCTGATCTCAGAGCAGCACAACCTTCATCTGTAACACCACAATACCTCAACCTGTAGAGAACAATGACACTCTTCAGTCTCTCAGTTCAGGAAACACTGATATAAATTATATGATATGAATTTCTCCTCAACAGATTTATATATGAAAGCAGTTGTCACCTCTTCATGACATCCAATCATGTTTTTGACTTGTAAAACTATCAAAAGTAAAATAACCTCAGAAGCTTTGGAAATAATCCACTGAAGATTAAACATCCTTTTCAGTTACTTGATGGTAAACCTTTTTGTATATATTATTTTTGAATATCATTGATTATTCACCACAGGAGAAAAACAGACAACCTTGAGAATTCTATAAAATCGTACTCAAGTATCTCCAGTTTACAGTGAGGATCCTGCAGTAGATCAGAGAGCAGCTTGACTCCAGAATCTCCTACTTTATTTCCAGACAGATTCAGTTCTCTCAGGTGTGAGGGGTTTGATCTCAGAGCTGAAGTCAGAGCAGCACAACCTTCATCTGTAACAACACACTCCCACAACCTGTAGAGAACAATGACTCTCTTCAGTCTCTCAGTTCAGGAAACACTGATATAAATGATATTATGAATTTCTCCTTTTACAGTATTCCTTAGGTACAAAGCACATGCTAAACTCATAAATATGATCATGTTTTATCAGTGTAATAATTGTTGTCAGAGTGACTTACTGAACTGATCTGGATTCTTTAACCACAGGCAGCAGCTTCTGAAGAACTTCATCTGCTCTATTTCGTACTCCAATAAACTTTTTTAGATCAAAAACATCCATCTTCTGCTCTGATGTCAGCAACACATAAGCCAGAGCTGACCACTGTGAAGAGGAGAGTTTGATTTTTCCTATTTCTCCAGATTTCAGATAATCTTGGATCTCCTGCATCAGAGAATCATCACCCATTTCATTCAGACAGTGGAACAGATTGATGGATCTCTCTGGAGAGCGATTCTCCCCGATCTTCTGTTTGATGTACTGAACGGTTTCCTCTTTGTTGTAGGAGCAGCTTCCAGTCTGTGTCAGTAGTTCTCGTAAGAGAGTCTGATTGGACTTCAATGAGAGACCCAGGAGGAAACGCAGGAAAAGGTCCAGATGTCCATTCTTACTCTGTAAAGCCTCATCCACAGCTCTCTGATGCAGCTCAGATAATGAGTGATATTTCTTCTGGTTTAAGATTTTAGAAAATAAACCTTGTTTGGTTTTGTCAGACACATTTCTGTTCTTAAATGTAAAGTGAATGTGTGCATATAGAGCTGCTAGATGTTCCTGGATACTCAGATGAACAAAGCAGAAGACTTTACCCTGATACAAGCCCAACTCCTCTCTGAAGATCTGAGTGCACAATCCTGAGTACACTGATGCTTCTGTCACATCAATGCCACACTCGCTCAGGTTTTCCTCATAGAAGATCAGGTTGCCTTTCACTAGCTGCTGGAAAGCCAGTTTCCCCAGTTTGACAATCATGTCTTCATCTTTCACTCTCTTCTCATAGTCCTTCTCATGTTTGATGTTGGTCTGAATGATCAGGAAGTGTGTGTACATCTGAGTGAGAGTCTTGGGAATCTCTCCTCTCTCTGCTTCACTCAACATCTCCTCTAGAACAGTGGCTGAGATCCAGCAGAACACTGGGATGTGGCACATGATGTGGAGGCTCCTCGAGGACTTCAGGTGTGAGATGATTGTATTGGCCAGACTCTGATCACTGATTCTCTTCCTGAAGTATTCCTCCTTCTGTGGCTCATTGAAGCCTCGTACCTCAGTCACCCGATGGACACACTCAGAGGGGACGAGATCCGCTGCTGCTGGTCTGGAGGTGATCCAGATGAGAGCAGAGGGAAGCAGATTCCCCTCAATGAGGTTCATCAGCAGCTCGTCCACTGAGGCTGATTCAGATATATCACACAGTTTCACTTCACTCTTAAAGTTCAGAGACAGACGACACTCATCCAGACCATCAAAGATGAATAACACTTTATATTCATCACTGGATATTTCCACTTCTTTAGTTTCCGGGAAAAAGACATGAAGAAGATCTGAAAGACTGAGTGTTTTGTCCTTCTTCAAGTTGATCTCTCTGAAAGGAAGTGGAAATATGAGCTGGACGTCCTGATTCTCCTTCCCTTCAGCCCAGTCCACAATGAACTTCTGCACAGAGACTGTTTTCCCAATGCCAGCGACTCCCTTTGTCAGCACAGTTCTGATGGGTTTGTCTTGTCCAGGTAAAGGTCTAAAGATGTCCTTGCATTTGATCGGTGTGTCCTCTGTTTCTGCTCTCCTGGATTGTGTCTCAATCTGTCTCACCTCATGCTCATTATTGATCTCTCCACTTTCACTCTCTGTGATGTAGAGCTCTGTGTAGATCTCATTCAGGAGTGTTGGGTTTCCTTGCTTTGCTGTTCCTTCATACAGACACTGAAACTTCTTCAGTAGATCTGATTTGAATCTGCTTTGGAACAGTGAAAGATTGACAGATTAAAACATAAAGAGATAAGTTTTAGTAAAATAACAACACTCTCTAATTAAATAATTAGACAATATCACACAAGCAACAGTGCTGTTGGTCTATATATCAGTAAAACTGTTATTTGGGCCGTTTGCAGTCTCTAGTAATTGGATATTGATATAAATTTCATTATTTGATTCTCTTCTCAATTAAAATAAATCTGGAAATATTTGAGATACATGTACATTTTGTAGGGAAAAAACATCTCATCTAATGCAGTAAACTATACAGTGGACCTGCTTCACTTGGATCATTACTATAATATTAAAGGTAAAAATGAGCAACAATGTCCAATTTACTGAATTCAGTAAATCAATATTCAATTGAATCTGAAAATCTGAAGGCCGGTTTAATGAACTCCCATCACCTGCAGCTCCTGAACTTCCTGAAAGAGTTGAGAGGCTCTGAAAGTTTTTGAAATACTGATGGTAAAAATAATCAACTCTTTTTTTAATAGAAAAATAAATGTGACCTAACTGGTTTATGATTGAATATGCTATACAGGACTCCCTTGTAAAAGAGACTGTGTCTCAATGGGACTTTTCCTGTTTAAATAAAGGTTATATATAACTCATAATTTTCACACTTTGACGCAACCACATTTTAGTTTGAGTTTCTAATTTTTCTAATTATTTGCAATTGGTTAACATATTTTAATTAACAATATAATTGAAACAGATTTAGACATTAAATAATGAGTACATCCCTAATAGTTTAAGCACATAACTTTCTAGTATTCTTTCTAGCTTACTAATGAACTACTGTATTACCATTGTATACATTTTCTGAGTTAAAGCTACAGTATGGAATTTTTTCTCCACTAGGGGTCGCTAACCTATTTACAATAACAAAGGCGTAATTTGATGACGCAACACATGCTAAGAATTATGGATGTTGTCGTCAACTTCAAGCCGACCGATCTAATAATGTTTATGGTTGACTGAATACATCGATGCTTTTATCATGACTGTGATATGAAGCAGTTCGGGATTGCTAAGAGACAGATATCAGCTCCACACGCGACGCGAGTCCCGCGGATATAAAAGGAATGGACATCTCATTCTACCGAACTATACGCAAGTGCAGAATTACTACTCACAGGTCAGTTTATTAGACAAATTAAACTTGTGAGGTAACGCAGCGCTGTTTCACCTGGTCTAACATTAGCCTACACTAGCACACTAAACTCCATTTGAATGTGTTGAAAGTTACATGTTAGTTTGTTTGTATGAGACTAGCAGTAAGCTAGATCAACATTAGAATAACATACAGATGATATTCTAACATTTTATCATTGTTGAACTATAAACATTGATTAGTTGTATGTAAATGTGCTCACCTGTTTAATAAAGTACATGTAGAAGCGGTCGAAGTCTCGGGCGTGGAGCTCTCGTTTATATACTGTCTATGAGAGCTCTAGGCATCTCGAAAACACCGCGCTGATATTGATTCTCGTTTTAGTTCTCCCTTTTTATCCAAAGTCTGCTTGCCATGGTCCGTAATGTTTGAACGAAACAACAACAGCGTGCAAATAGACATTGTGAACTCCACAGTTGTCTGCGTCTGTCGCCTTGGTTAATCAGAGGGCTCTGCTCATAGCTCTGGTTACCATGGCAGCACGAGCGGAAACCATCGGCGGAAACCAGGGACAACGCGGATATGACGCCATTGACTGCGACAAAACGGAAATAAGGAAACGTGCCGTGTCTAAAAATTTAATTAAAATTTCTCCTGGTTTGAAAGTTGTTGGAAACAGTCGGGATAATGTAAGTACACAACAACAAAAAAAATATATAACATAGATATAGTGATTTTTGCTAATTTTAAAGCAAAACAAGTTACATATTGTGCATTTAAATGTAATGTTACTTGATTCACAAGCTATTTTATCTCTCCATGGTTGAAACACATTTCAGTAAGTTGTACCGTATATTTCAACATATATTCTTGTGTTCATGGTTCATTCATGTTTATTTCATGCTATAGCTATCAATAAAGATATGATATTGTTCTTGCTGCCGTTTAAAGGAAGGGTTGATAAAGCATCTGATAAATAATCTGTCATGCCACATTAAAGAGGGGCAAAACGTATTTGTCACAATTATGTTCAGTCTTGTCTGCATCTGTTCTTGTTAGTCTCTGATTAGTTAACCTTCATCCACCTGTGTATAGTTACAGTAGTTCCCTCGTTTACCCTGTGTATATATTCTCCCGTTCAGTTCTGTCCTTGGTCGGTTATTGTTCGTGTCTATGATAAAACACACTGTTGCATGTGTACATTATCTTTGTTATCCTTAGGAATCGAGCTTCGTCTGTCTGCTTCATCAACCAGCGTGACAGTATTTGTAATTTGTGATTAAATTGAATGAATTTGAAAGCGTACACCCTGTTTTATAAAAAGTAAGAAAAGTAGCATACTGCGATTACTGAACTTTTAGTAAAGTTTTATTCTCTAATCAACTGAAAAAATAATAGATTAAAAGGTCAATCTTGGAAATTTATCTTCAGATTGTTCAAATGAAGAATGCAATGCATCAGAAATCTATATTTCATGCTGATATTCAGACCAACAGCAAGACTGCATGAGTGTTATAGCAATTTTAACAATACTTCAATAAACAAGATGTTAACTTAAAAGTTAAAAGTTAAGTTAAAAGTGTTGCTAGTTACTATTTACTTTATCTGTTATTAATAATGGATAGTCTGGGTACAGTGAGTTACTATCAGGATGAGTCTGTCTAGACAGAAATGTTGTACCTCATTTGAGTTGATTTCTGTCTTCTCTTAAATGTCATGTTGTCCATAAACCGGTCGCTCTTCATGGACACACAGCTGGACTCTGGTGCCTGTGAGCTCTGCTGGGGGAATCCACTTCAACAGAATACAGACAAGAATATATACAGTTCATTTTACATGGATAGATTGGTCTCTATATAAGGTTTATCTACCTTTATCCATCCATCTGTCTATTCAGGTCTTGCAGTGTCTACAAATGAGCTGATGAGCTGAAACAGGTGTTTTATTTGAGGGAGACATAAGAAAATGTGTCGTGGTTGTGTTCGGGGCTCCAGAGAAAATCTGGGAAGAACTGATCTGGTCTCTCTAGACAAAAATGTTGTACCTCAAATCAGCTGATGTGTGTTTTCCTTTAAATGATATTGGCTCTCTCATAGATGCTTCACTCTTCATGGACACACAGCTGGACTCGGGTGGGTTTGATTTCTGTCTGCAACTTTGGCTTCAATAGAAAACAGACAAGAGTTTATTTTGGGATTATCATTATTTTATTTATATTTTTACATCCAGATGCAGAAAAGCTTGAGAAAATGTCGAAGAGTGATTACAGTGTACAATGATCATTTCACCTGTTTATTGACATAGATGTGTGCTCTTTTAATAGGAAAGTGTATAAAGACCCTGTGTGAGACGAGACCCTCAGGGTAATAACTATATCTAGAGGCGGAAAGTAACTAATTACAGATACAGTTACTTAATCAAGCTCAGCACTTTTCAAAGTTCTCTGTATGTCCATCAAGCATCAGGACTGAAGCTCTGGATCAGCTGTGAGAGGAGACCTGATCCTGTGCTCGACTCCTGCTATTGCAGCGCTTCATAATAGTGTGAGTTTTGATAATAAATGGATATTTCACAAATTATGTTATCTGTGGTCTCTTTGTCTGTCTAAACAAAAATGTTGTACCTCAGATCAGTTGATGTGTGTTTTCCTTTAAATGCTATTGGCTCTCTCATAGACGCGTCACTCTTCATGGACACACAGCTGGACTCCGGTGAGATTGATCTGTCACCCTTAAACTGACTTTATAACAGAATAGAGACAAGAATGAACTTGGTTGATTTAGCATGAAAATAAATCCCACATGAGAAGGTTGTCTATTAGGACAGTGTGTTGAAGAGTGATGAGACTGTCCAAGGATAATGTCATATATCATCTAGCTGTCTACTGTATCTGTGTGTCTTTGGACAGTGTTTAAAGACCCTGAGTGGCTCCAACTACTGTATATCCGGCACCAGAATATGATAGAGACAACAGATCACTATACCAACCCTGGCAAACACACACAACACCCTGTTATGTGCAGAAAATGAGTCTTCTATAACATTAAGATCATATGAAGATTGAAGTACCTGAATCCTGGAGAAGAATCTCCATGTCTGAATGTGTGTGTGTCGTCCATGATTCACTCAGTCTTCATGAAGCTGCTCGAGTAAGAGATCAGGAACACTCATTCACACACACTCAAATACAATACATTTCATTTGACATTTTCTTCAGGGTGTTTATGGATACTAAATCAGATTCATGATTTATAATCAGTAATTATTAGACATTATCAACATTTTACTTCTGGTTTAATTTGATTTGCATTCATGTAAATGAATGTTCAGAACTGGTATCATCAGAATCAGCAGATTCTCTTCTTCAGTCAGATCAACGTTTGCAACAGTATTTCATCTGTATGTGTTTAATAGTGGATGTTTAATGTAATTCCACTAAAACCTAAAATATTGTACAAATGGAACAGTTTACTGTAAGCCCACATTTAATACATCTGTGAAACCTTTAGTAATGTTCCCCTATAAAAAGTGTAAAAAAAGTCTATTTAATATAATATAAAGACAATTAAGACAATAATTGATGTTTTTAAAATGAATATTAAGTACTTCATGTGTAATATCCTTTAATATTTCATGGTTACTTACGTTATTGATCATTTTTATGCGCCACACCGGAAAGGTTACTAAACACCTCAGCCGTTTCTCAACACTTTTTTGTTTTTTTTTTACTTGTGAAACGTCATCAGTCTCTGCCAAAGTTCACATTCAAAGTTCACATTGAGCCTGAAGAACAGTTACACTCCAATAGACTTCTATTGGAATTGAGGAATGCGAAAGTAACGCGTTCCAGCATTGAACCCCATTCATCTCAGTATTTCTCAAGCACACTTGCTAGTAAGTTGATGAAATGACTGAATTAAATATATATATATATATATATATATTACATTTTAAAGTATTAGTTGACCTCTCTGTAATCAAGCCAGTAGTGGTATTTTATGAAGGAAGTTATAGTTAATGTTTAGCTATCGTTGGACAATAGATAGTTAGACTCTATTGCAGTTAGATAATGTGAGCAAGTACAATAAGCAAAATAGTTCTTCTAATTTCATCCTATTTTTTTTACAATACTGATAATTCCAATTGTGCTTCAGACTTTGTGTTTTAAACCTGAGAAATTACTTGAAAAAAGCGATATAAAAACTCCTAATGTCAGAAATGTGTTACAAAAAACAGTAATCCAGACTCATAGCAAAAAAGGACAGATGTCTTTACATCCGAGAGCCCTTTTCATTTATAATGATGGATTTATGTTTGCAGAACTCATGGCAATATTATATATATATATATATATATTTATATATATATATATATATATATATATATATACACACACACACACACACACACACACACACACACACACAACTCCTTGTCCAAGCGCTTGTTCTATCCAGACTGGACTATTCTAATGCTCTCCTGGCTGGTCTTTCAGCTTGCTGTTAAACCTCTGCAACTATTATAAGAATAAATTTGTTTGTAATGCACTCCACCGCCATGGCCTGTATGCACGCTCACCACGCAAGACTCCATTACTGAAAAAAAAAGCATGTTGAAGCTCGTTTAAAGTTTGCTGCACAACATTTGGAAAAGCCAGTGAAATACTGGGAGAATATAGTGTGGTCACATGAGAGCAAAATTGAACTGTTTGGATGCCATAATACACACCATATTTGGAGGAGAAATGGCAGTGCACATTACCCTAAAAACACCATACACCTTGGTGTTGGCTCTTGGACAACTCTTCTGATTATTCTTTTCACTCCTCTGTCAGAAATCTTGCGAGGAGCACTGGTCGAGGCAAATTTATGGTGAAATGATTGTCTTTCCACTTCCGTATTATGGCCCCAAAAGTGCTCACTGGACCATTCAGAAGCTTAGAATGGCGCCTATAACCAATGCCATCATTATATGTTGGAACAATTAGGTTGCGAAGGTCTGGAGACAGCTCTTTGCTTTTACCCATCATGAGATGTGTCTTGTGTGACACCTTGGCAATGAGACCTTTTTGTAGACCATCCGTTGGGACTGAACCAGCAGTTATTAATTTGCACGGACAGGGGGCTGGATTGCTTTTTAATTACAAATAGTTTTAAGCTGTTGTATTGGCTTTCCATGCCTTTTTGCACCTTCCTTTCTTCATGTGTTCAGTACTTTTTCCCTGTGTCATTTCACATTATTACACATAACTTAATATCTGAACTTATTTGTTTTGGTTTCTTTGTATGTATGGATTCCTTGGGTTGTTATCAACATCTGGTGAAAATTTCATGTCAATAGCACCTTTGGAAATATATTTACTGAGACAAATGGTGACGTGTTCAATACTTATTTCCCCCGCTGTACATGTTGTTTAGCATTGTTGCCTTGTCCATCTCCATCACTTGATTTAATAAGATACAATTTTGAGGTCATTTAAAAAAGGATAACAGCTTATTTTCTTAACAAATAAGCTTTTGACTATTTATAATGTTTTAATAAAAGAAAATCTTTAATAATTTTGGCACAATGGCTCCGCACAGAAGAGGGCGCCATTGTGCCACTGCATATCCTGCAAACAACATTTTTGAGTACCTGATTAAAACAATGTGTATTGAGAAAAAAAAAAAAAACACTGTGCATTTTTACAGGAACTAGTTGCTTTATAAATGTCATAACCATTTTTGGATACATTATTTATATATACATGTATTTTGAAATGGAATTTGGTAATATTGTAGTTTTGTTACTTTTTGTACTATTTATCTTAAAAATGTAGAAGCAGCACAATGTCTGGTGGACTTTACAGTCGTATTGTTATGTATATTTAAATGTGTAACTTAATAAATAACCTTTCCTGCTTTAAAAGTTTTGAGAATCTTTCCTTTCATCACAGATGTTGTTAAAAGCCAAAAAGGTGCCCGATAAGTTATGGTAACTCAATTGTGTGTAAACACTAGTTTAGCGACACATGAGATTCTTTGTATTTTCTGGTTTGTAGTAAGAGTTTATTTAGGGCGTCTCCGACGCTGAAGATCTTTTCTTTTGTTTCAATTTTGGGTTTTTGGTGAATGTTGATTTTAGTTAGATTAGAAATTGATGTTGTTTATATATAGTTGTTTTGTTTCTTTCTTTGATTTGGCACGGCCTAGTTCTTTTCTCTTTTCCTCATTCTATTGTGAACCTTTTCCTTGGTTAAGATTTGTATGTAAGTTGTATGGAATCGGTTTTGAGGAAACCGATTGCCTTAAATGGTTTAAGTGAATCAAACTCAGAGTAATAAAGTTACATAAGACTAAGCAAAACCTATTGGCACAAAATAATGACAGAACAAGAGGGTATTCTTAAGTATTTATTGAAACACAACATTCACTTCACAAAAAGTTCAACTTAAAGCATAAAACAAAATCAGAATAGTTGACATGCGTGCTTCAGACGTGATCACGCGGAGATGTTCCAAAAGCATCATCAACGCAACGCAAGTTTCCTCGAAAGGGAACACATTATAGTGAGACGAAGAGATCGCTCAAACCTCCTCATATCGCAATAATTGCATAATTTTGTGGAAAATGAATAGAAATGCTCTGAAATGTGACATAAACATATTATTATTAATATGTCAGTTTTATCATTAATATGATATTTTGTCAATTTTTCTTCATTCCATGATATATACGATGCCAATCTCCATGCATGCTTCGACTCACAGACCTGTGACACATCAATACAAACATCACCAACTAGTGTGAGATCACCCAAATATTTCTTACGCAATCTACATACAAAGAAAAGTCATACAAGAAATGCTTCTCGTCTTCAGTCACATAGGTATTCATAGTTAGATTACAATAATTACAGAATCTGTCATTGGAATATTACTCCATCTACCTGTTTCTATGGCTAAACAGTGCCCTGAGCATCTGAACAAGAACAAAGATCGTAGAATATAGTTGTTTTATGCATTCTTGTAATCACAAATAAATGGAAGCAGGCGCAACTGTGTTGTCTTTTAATGTGAAATGAGTCATTGTAGGCCGTATATTTCATCAACTGTGTTTGTTTGGTGATACCCGAAATCTATGCATTCACCACAGACTTTACACCAGCATCAACTCTTCTTCGTTTGGATCACCCTTGTGTATTATATTTATTCCCCCTTTTTTTCAACTTTTTCAACCATTTTTGTCTGAGTGAGTTATTCGCTATGACAAGACTGTGGTTGCGACTGAACTGACTTTGAGCTGATGTTTTTTTGTGCATAGACTGTGCAATGATTGATCTTTGGATTACAGGTTCCTTATATTCATTACATCCACATTATCTATATTCCCATATTATCAGTTTGTGTTTCTGTGTGGACATTTTATGGACTAAGTTGATAGTAAAGGACTCTTTGGAGCTGTTGTTTGGTGATTGTGGTGTAGGCCTATTGTTGATTTATGGTGTGGTTGTATTTTTCATTTAAAAAAAAAAAAATGGTATGCATTTGTTTTGAACTGTTGTTTGGCAAATATACTTGGATGTGGTTCCCCCTTATTTTTTGTGTTTCATTTTGTCTTTGAAGTGTTACAACGGAAAGCCGGAATTTTCCTATCAATGGCGGGTAAAGAGTTAAATAGAGAGTCATGAACAAAATATTACAATAATAGATTACCACAAATTAAATAGGTAAAAGTAATGTGAGTTGGTAATATAATAGAACAGAATTGAGACAAGCATTAATATAGTTAATTTGACAGATAAACCTCACATAGAAAGATCTAGTTAGTTCTTTCTATCTCTCCATCCAGACATTAATGCTGTACCTCAGATCAGTTGATTTCACTGGTTTGTCCAGAACGGTCACTCTTCATGGACACACAGCTGGACTCTGAGTTTCATCTCTGACTGCTGAATCAACTTATAATAGAATACAGTTAATCATTCATATAGAAGATTTAATGTGGAGTTGGCAATAGATTAAAGACAGCATATGAGAATGTATATTCTGCAACTGAAAATATGATTAACCATTTTATTACTGAAAGGTGTCCATAGATTTTGAATTCAAATTTAAAAAATAGATTTTCATTTTACATTTAAAAGTGGCAATGTATCATTGCTTTTAAATAAAAAAAAATGTTACTATAATCAAAGGCATTTGAATATGTTTGGTGGAATGAATTACTCAAATTAAATCATTAAAGGCCGTGTTGCAGGTTTTTTTTTTTTCATCGAATTTGTGCAATTTACTTGTTGGTAATAAACATTTAAACTGTTATCCATTGTATTTTATGTTGTTGGGTATCACAAAGCGGAATATAATACGAAAAAGTAGGTACTATCTTACAGCGGTTTGCAACAATTCTCCTTTCCCCCACAATGCCATTACGTCACGTTGGGGAGAGAATTTACCAAAGCCCGCGACCCGCATAGAGAGTGACTATGAGAGTAGCAGACGAGAGTATTCAGATAACGTTAGCGCAGATTATAGATAAATAAATAGATATAGATAGACAGACAGATAAATAGATAGATAGGCTAGTATAGAGAGAGAGGCAGACAGCCAGATAGCATAACGTTAGCATAGATAGCTAGCAGCTAGATAGATAAATATATAGAAATATATAACGTTAGGTAGATTGACAATGGTGAACTACTGTTTGTGCTGGATGTAAAAACTCTGGATGCTGAGTGAGGCACGTCACAGCTGATCACAGCTCCTCGACCAGCGACCAAAACACACTCACTTCCCTACAGCACAAGCTTTCCAACGCAGTTTCCATGGGACGGCACCGCCGGCGCCCACACAAGCACCTGCTAAACACAGCAACAGACACGCGGCGGCTACGTTTGCTACAACATTTCCACCGGAGGAAGAGATAAACGCTTAGAAACACCCATATAGCTAGCATGATGCCTTCTATTTCTAGATGAAAAGAAAAAAAAGTGTCGTTATTGTGCACTGCTGCTCTTAGACTAGCTCCAGTGCTCATTGCTGCGTTGCTAAATGATAGCAACTCACCAGAACACTTCACCAACTCTCCACTCATTCTCCTCGGACCATGCATTTAATTATTAAGTATTTACGACATTGTGGTGGCGTTTAATTGCGTTCAACTCGTAAATACGATCTATACGAGATCACTTGAACGCACCATAATACTAGGCTGAGGCTACCTTTCCTCCACTTCTCCCCAACGTGACGTCATCACCGAATTGCGTAAAAAAAAACGTTAATACCAAAAACGTAAAAAACTGGTCTTTAAAGTCCCTGTAAAGTCAAAATTAAGTATGTGTTCTGAGTTTGTCACACCACAGAAAAATGTGTTATTAGCCACCCAGCCAAATTTGAATGATAAAAAAAGCCGGAAAGTACATAAAATAAGCTATCAAAATCTTGCAAAAATGAGCATTCGTCTCTGCTCTCAAACGCTGGGGGCGTGTCCGCTGGCTGCGCTGAAACCACGCCCACTCGCGGGAAAGCTGCCGTCGCCACACTCAACTGTCACCGCTACAGACGGAATGGATGCTCCTAGCAGCTTACAAAGCCATACATGTTCGAGCCTGGACTACCTACTATAATTATAACATAAGCACACAAGGCAACTTACACTCATTGGTGGTCGACGGGAGGATGAAGGCCGATACGGGAGATAGTCGGTTCGGCCCCATTTACCAGTAACAGCGGATTATCAGTGAATCCCAGCTGTATCCGACGGAAGTTTATAAAACTATCCCGTGTAAAATGATCACTACAGAAGCGGGTTTTGGCGGTGATCCTCAGCTGTCCATCAAGGTGGCTCTTCACAAAATTAATCCACCTCTTCTTGATGTGATTGTTTTTCGGAAATGTAAATAAGGACACCGATCTGTTTTGTACGTGATCGCATCCAGGTAGTACTCATTTCCGTGACGAAGGCATAGCTAGCTAGCAAACTGTAGGCTGTACTAGTACTGACAGTAACTCGCGATCGGCAAACTGATGTGAATGTGCTATATTGTTAGGGGAGGGGCAGCGTCAGGGGCTCCAGTGCGTCATCAAGTAGGGGCGTGTCCAGGAGCTCAGGGGCTCCAGTGCGTCATCGAGCCCCCGTTTTAGCCCCGCCCAAAAAATCCGGAACACAGCAATGGTGAAAAACTGTTTAACGGTCTAACTCCACAATTCAGTACTTCACAGTTCACAGTCTTTGTAATATGTTTTAGCAATACATTTCTAACATTTATAATGTGTTTAGAATTTTTTTTTAGAATTGCCTTTACAGGGACTTTAAGGACATTTTTGGGACATTTTAAAAATTATATACATATCTTGAGTGATTTATGTACCCATTAATCGACAGTGGTGGTTAACCTGCAACATGGGCTTTAAATAAATATTATATATGTAGATGTCTGTAGTAGAGCGTTTGCAGTATAAATGTCCCTTCTGTAGAAACAAAAGTCAAGTCACCTTTATTTATATAGCGCTTTTTACAATACAGATGTTTTCAAAGCAGCTTTACAGTGATAACAGGAAAATAATGCAACAAAGTTTGTTTCAGCTGTACAGCAGATCTAGAAGAAAATACTGTCATAGTCCAGCTCAGAGGTGGGTAGAGTATCCAAAAACTGTACTCAAGTAAAAGTACAAGTACTTATAGAAATATTTACTCAAAGTAAAAGTAATAATCTTAATAGTTACTTGAGTAAGAGTAAAAAAGTATCCAATGAAAAAACTACTCAAGTAGCGAGTAACTTACTTCGGATCATATAGGCCTATATATATATATATATATATATATATATATATATCAAGTCAAGTCATCTTCATTTATATAGCGCTTTTAACAATGTAGATTGTCTCAAAGCAGCTTTACAGAGATAAGCGTATAATTTAAGGTAACAGAGATTGTTTCAGCTTTACAGCAGAGTTAAGTTATTTCCATCTAAAGTTAGTTTTAATTGATTTGGTTCCGTCGCAATGATCATTTGTTATTAAATTAGGGGCCGCTAAGACGTGCACCATTCTCTCTACACAGACTTTAAACGCGAACCTGTGAGAAACGCTGATGGCGTTCACATGCGCATTTAGAATGGGTTCTATAGTTATGTGCGTTAGAATATACGCAGGTTTGGAATTCCCTACAAGCCAAGCCTAAACAAAATACTTGTCTTTCCTTATAAATTTTGATAAGGAATTTTATTTTATTTGTTGCTTTGGGGTAGGACCGCAAGACGAATTTTCCCGACAACGCCTTATCTGTAGAGTGGTAGTGGGATCCTCCATAGGGAGAGACTAGTTGGCACTTCAGCACTGCGTTGTCATCGGTCCAGGTGAAGGTCCTTCGTCAGATCTGGATACGGCCCGGATCCGGCAGGCTGCAGGAAAAACCTTGGGATAAACACAGACACTAAAATTAGCGTAGATGCCATTCTTCTCATGATGTAACGAGTACATCAGGATTTTTGGGAAGTGGTCCCGGTTCCGGCTGACCTAATCTATGCAGCATAACATTAAATTATAGAAGTCTATAATGTATTATGTGAAAGCTAGGTCAAAGAGATGTGTCTTTAATCTGGCTTTGAACTGACAGAGTGTGTCTGCTTCCCGGACAATGGTAGGAAGACTGTTCCAGAGTTTTGGTGCTAAATAGGAAAAGGATCTACCGCCAGCAGTCGATTTTGATATTCTAGGTATAATCAACTGGCCGGAATTTTGAGATCGTAATAGACGTGACGGACTATAATGCGTTAAGAGCTCGCTCAAGTACTGCGGAGCTAAACCATTCAGTGCTTTGTAAGTAATCAGCAATATTTTAAAATTTATGCGATGTTTAATAGGGAGCCAGTGCAGTTTTGACAGAACTGGGCTAATATGGTCATACTTCCTGGTTCTGGTAAGAACTCGAGCTGCTGCGTTTTGAACTAGCTGTAGTTTGTTTATTAAGCGTGCAGGGCAACCACCCAGTAGAGCATTACAATAATCTAGCCTTGAGGTCATGAACGCATGAACTAATTGTTCCGCATTTGTCAATGAGAGCATATGACGTAATTTAGATATATTTTTAAGATGGAAAAATGCAGTTTTACAGATACTAGACACGTGACTTTCAAATGAAAGATTGGTATCAAAGAGCACACCCAGGTTCCTAACCGACGACGAAGACTTGACAGAGCAGCCATCAAGTGTTAGACAGTATTCTAGGTTATTACGTGAGGAAGTTTTTTGTCCAATAATTAGAAACTCTGTTTTTTCAGAATTTAGAAGTAGGAAATTACAAGTCATCCAATTTTTTATATCCGCTATGCATTCCGTTAATTTTGTGAATTGATAAGTTTCGTTAGGTTTTGAAGAAATATAGAGCTGAGTATCATCGGCATAACAGTGAAAGCTAATGCCATGTTTCCTAATGATATCTCCTAAGGGTAGCATGTACAGAGTGAACAGCAGCGGTCCTAGTACTGAGCCTTGTGGTACGCCATACTGAACTTGTGATCGATGAGACATCTCATCATTTACTGCTACAAACTGATAACGGTCAGATAAGTATGATTTAAACCATGCTAGTGCATTTCCCGTAATGCCAACATAATGTTCTAATCTATTTAAAAGAACGTTGTGGTCGATGGTGTCAAATGCAGCACTAAGATCGAGTAACACTAATAGAGAGATACAACCACGATCGGATGATAAGAGCAAATCATTTGTGACTCTAACGAGAGCTGTTTCGGTACTATGGTACGGTCTAAATCCGGACTGGAAATCCTCGCAGATATCATTTCTTTCAAGAAAGGAACACAGTTGTGAGGATACTGCCTTTTCTAATATCTTTGACAGAAAAGGTAGATTCGAGATCGGCCTGTAATTGACTAATTCTGAAGGATCAAGTTGCGTTTTTTTAACAAGCGGTTTAATCAAAGCCAGCTTAAAGTTTTTTGGTATGTATCCTAGAGACAAAGACGAATTAATGATATTAAGAAGAGGATCTATGACCTCTGGAAGTATTTCTTTCAGTAGCTTAGTCGGTATAGGGTCTAACATACATGTTGTAGATTTAGATGATTTAATGAGTTTAGTAAATTCTTCCTCTCCTATAGCAACGAATGAATCAAATTTTTCCTCAGGGAGACTACAATGCACTGCCTGATGCGATACTGTAGTAGACGGTTGCATAGTTATAATTTTGTCCCTGATATTATCAATCTTATAAGTGAAGAAGTTCATAAAGTCATTACTGCTGTGTTGCTTGGAAACTTCGGTGCTTGAAGCTTTATTTTTCGTTAGTTTAGCCACTGTTTCAAATAAATACCTAGGATTATGTTTATTTTCTTCTAATAGGGTTGAAAAATAAGCAGATCTAGCAGCTTTTAAAGCCTCTCTGTAAGTAATTGAGCTCTCTTTCCATGAAATGCGAAATACCTCTAGTTTTGTTTTCTTCCAGTTGCGCTCCATTTTTCTGGCTGCTCTCTTAAGGGCCTGAGTGTGCTCGTTGTACCACGGCGTTGGACTATTTTCTTTAATCTTCTTTAAGCGCAACGGAGCAACTGTGTCTAAAGTGCTGGAAAAGAGAGAGTTAAACGTTTCTGTTGTAATATCTAGTTCTTCTAAGCTATCTGAGATGCTGAGATGATGAAACTGATTAGGAAGATTATTAATAAAGCAATCTTTAGTAGCAGAAGTGATAGGTCTCACATATTTGAGACACGGAGTCGGCTTTGCAGCCTTGGCTAAATGCAAATTACACGAGACTAGATAATGATCTGAGATGTCATCGCTCTGCTGCAGAATTTCAACGGCATCCACATCTATTCCGTGTGATAATATTAGATCTAGAGTATGATTACGACGATGAGTAGGTCCTGACACGTGTTGTCTAACTCCAATTGAATTTACAATGTCTTTAAATGCCAATCCCAATGCATCTTTTTCATTATCGATGTGTATATTAAAATCACCAACAATTAGTACTTTATCTGCAGTCAATATTAATTCTGATAGAAAGTCCGCAAATTCTTTGATAAAGTCTGTATGGTGCCCTGGTGGCCTGTATACAGTAGCCAGCACAAATCTCAAACGTGATTTATCGTTTACACTATATATTTTTACATTAAGCACCAATGCTTCAAAAGAATTATATTTAAAACTTGATTTCTTAGTGGTTTTGAAACTATTACTATAGATTACAGCAACACCACCCCCTTTGCGTTTCAGACGAGGCTCATGTTTATAACAGTAATCTTGCGGGGTTGATTCATTTAAAGTAATGTAATCGTTTGGTTTTAGCCAGGTTTCTGTCAAACACAGCACATCTAGGTTATTATCTGAAATCATATCGTTAACAACGAGTGCTTTTGAAGTAAGCGATCGAATATTCAGCAACCCAAGCTTTAGCATTTGCTCATCTGTATTATAGCTGTTTTTTATTTGTTGAACATCAATTAAATTTTTAACCTTAGTTGGGTTTAAACGTTTTTTGGATTTCCAAATTCGGGGAACAGACACAGTCTCTATATGATGATAGCTAGGTGAAAGAGGCTCTATGTGATAGGATTTATCTGACCTTGGTGACGCGAGGCCGCTAGCAGACAGTCGGTTAAGCCAGTCTGTCTGCTTCCTGACCTGAGCCCCAGATTGTCATGTTTGAGCTCTAAGACTATGAGCCATATTACTAGAGAGAAGAGCAGCACCATCCCAGGAGGGATGAATACCATCTCTTTTCAACAGGTCAGGTTTGCCCCAAAAACTTTTCCAATTGTCCATGAATTCTATATTATTAAGCGGACACCACCGAGACAGCCAACCGTTAAGCGAACATAATCTACTAACTATCTCATCACTCCTGCGAACAGGAAGGGGGCCAGAGCAAATTACAGTCCTTGACATCGTACTTGCAAGTTCACACACCTCTTTAATATTAATTTTGGTGATCTCCGACTGGCGGAGTCGAACATCATTAGTGCCGACATGAATAATGATCTTAGAGAATTTACGATTAGCATTAGCCAGCACTTTTAAATTTGCTTTGATGTCAGGCGCTCTGGCTCCCGGCAAACATGTGACTATGGTGGTTGGTGTCTCTATTTTTACGTTCCGTGTAATAGAATCGCCAATAACTAGGGCACAATCATTCTCAGTGGGTGTTTCACTGAGCGGGGCAAATCGATTTGTTATGGTAATCGGAACGGAAGAGTGGTTTTTAGATCCGCGACTAGAGCGATCCCTCACTGTCACCCATTTGCCCGGCTGCACGGGCTCTACTTCAGCCAGAACCGACTCATGTAAAGTGTGCACTATTCTATGCGCATCCAAAACATCTAAAGCACTAGCACTCTTACTATCCTCAATTAAAGTTTGGATGCGTGTTTCTAATTCTGAAATCTTCTCTGTCAACCTAACTGTCTCCTTACATTTATCACATATAAATCCTATATTGTCGACAGAGAAGCCTATACTAAACATGTGACATGAAGTGCAAGTGACAATAACAGGACAAGACATTACTCACCGTGTTTGTTGAGTGATTCTTACTCACCTGAGCTTTTTATGAACTCAAAGGCGCGGACGCGCGCGAGAAAAATAAATAAATAAAATAGCTGAGCGCACGGGTGGCGCGTTAACAGGCTAGCGAATTACTAGCGTGTTGTGCTAGTAGTACTAATAACAAAAGCTAGCGATGTCAGGTTAATCTGAGATGTTGGGTAAAATGTAGTAGTATAAACAACTAGAAATGGTAGTAAAATGATGGTTCAAAACAAAGAAATATATGGCTAAGACGGAGCTTATCGCACCGAATCAAACAAACACACTCACAGCAGGCAGCGAGGCAGACAGGAGCAATCGATCAGACAGCCTTTTTCCTTGAGATGTAACGGGTGTTTGAGACGGTTAACCGATATTAATATGTCTTAGGCTAGTAAAATAACAGAAGTCTAAATTCGTCTACAGGAGCTGGTGGTCAGTAACAACACAGAAACATAAGGTTAAATTTGGTGCAGGTACCATATATTGCAAAATAATTAAACAAAATATTTACAATAGAAATAATGAAAGGAAATAAAAAGAAAAGAATCCCAAAATATTTACAGACTGCAGTTGAACCGGTTTGTAGTTAAGTGCACTTGGTAGTTGTTGTTCAAGTAATATAAATTACAGCAAATACACACACACAAAAACCAAAAAGAAAAAGAACTGTCCCAGCAATAGATGGTATACAAGACCAGCGCGACAACCCACAAGGGTTTTATGGAAGTTTGTAGTGATAAGTCCGTAAGTTATTGTTCATCATGTGAAGGATGTGTATGTGGGGTTGAAGCACTAGTCTATGGAGAAGTGTGTGGGGGACAGGCTGTGGACAACCTTCCTACCAGACCAGTAGGATGGCTATTCAGTGGATGCTACACGGATGGTAGGCTCCCAGCAATAGAAATTCGGCTCGCCATCATTCGTCTCCAGACAGAGAGAAAAAACTTTTTTTTGGAAAAAAAAGTATCCAATGAAAAAACTACTCAAGTAGCGAGTAACTTACTTCGGATCATATAGGCCTATATTTATATATACATATATATATATATATGAAGACTTCATGATGCAAAGTGCCATCTGAAATTTTCTTCTAAAACAAGCTTTTTATCAAGCTCGTATATTTAAGTTCAGAATTTATTTTTCATTGCCATTTAAGTGAAATAACTGAACATAAACATACAAGCTTGATAAAAATGCTCTTTTAGAAGAAAATTTCAGATGGTACTTAGAGGCTTTTGCATCTTAAGTCGTCATGTATAAAATGATATTATTTAGATTTTGTTTATTTAGATGACTATTATTATCATAAGTAGGCCTAGCTATCTTTGCAACAAAAACCAGTAGCACCTCAATGCAGTACACAAGATCCGGGGGCGGAGTTGGATCCAGATATAAGGGGTGGAGATTGGTAGGTTTAGGGGTGGGTTTAGAGATTAAGGGGTGGAGATGGGTAGGTTTAGGGATCAGGGGGTGGAGATGGGTAGGTTTAGGTATGTAAGGTGGGAGGAGTTGGATCTGGATCCGACTCCTCCCCGTGGATTTCATGTTCTGCAGTGAGGACCATCTCACAAAAACAGAAGAGAGACGTAAGCATTATTTCTGCCATCTGTATAGCCCGAAAATCATTGCCTGTCCTCAGGTTTGTATAATAGTAACTTATACAACTACATTTGGATTATTAGACAATGTCGAAATAAAGTGAATCTGCAGGGTTGCATTCAAAAGCATGTATTGACAGAGTTAAAAACTCTTCACATGTGCTCGCGCTCATGACTGCTACTTAACATCTGAACACAAAAAATAAATAAATAAATAAAAGTACATCGACGGATCTTCTTCTGACTGTTCTCCAAAATATAATTCAAATGTATATTTCTTCAAGCATGTTTAAACTGGTTAACTGTGTCTATGGCAGGCAAAGGCATTCGTTTTCAAGTCGAGTTCGCACGCCACTGCGCAACAATACACACAAACTACCACGGGATGGCGGGTGTTCATAAACTGTGAACAATGGTAGCTTATTTAATGTAGGCCTATACATTGATTAATGTATATGTACAAAAAACGGATAATGTCATACTTTCTAGTATCGTGGCGTAATAATCTGTTTGGTTGTAAAATGTATTGGCCTACCTGAGTGAAATTAAATCGAATATATCGTCCTGTGGAATCATTCATTCACAGACAGCATACGAAGATGTTCAACTAATAAAGATCTTCATCGCTGGCAAAAATATGATGCATTTGAAGATTTGCTCTCACTTGACTGTACTGTAGGTCCACGGCCACTTCATCTAACGCTCTTGATGTTCTTAAATCTTCCTGTTACGACTCCGAGTCCAGTGTGAATTGAAATTGCTTCAGATGATTCAGTGCGTGCCGGGAACTGAACAGAATCAGGAACTGAATCATTCAAACTGATTCGCGAACCGATTTAGACAGATCTGCCAACTTGTTTGATGAAGTCTTTGAACAGAATCATTTGTGAATTGAGCATCGCTCAAGCCCAGAAAAAAAGATACAGCGCGCTTGGAATAAACTACGCATTTAACAACATATTGCATTAAAATAAAGTAACGAGAGGAACGTAACGAAGTAAAAGTACAGTTTTTTCATTAGAAATGTACTCGAGTTAAAGTAAAAGTACCCACATTCAAATCTACTCTTAAAAGTACAATTTTTCCAAAAAAAGTAGGATACTCAAGTAAATGTAACGAAGAAAATGTACTTCGTTACCCACCTCTGGTCCAGCTTATGTATGTTCAGTGTTGATTCATATCTGTTGTAAAAAAAGTTATTACTTTAGTTAATTTATTTATACAGCCGCTCTAGAGAAAACCGTGATGTCATCGTCCAGCTCAGTTCAGTTCTCATATAATGGTGTCAATGCAGATCAATAATATTATTGAATATTAAGTGTCTCCAACTAAGCAAGCCAAGGTGTCAGGAACTCAAACTCCATCAGTGACAGAATGGAGAAGAAACCAGACTCAGTCGCTCAGTTCTCCTCTGGCCAACGAACGAACAGTGTATGATTATGATTCAGGCATTACAGGTCAGAGGTCAGATTGGATCTGAATATTCAGAATATTTATCCAGTTCATCTGGTTGAAAATTTCCTGGTTTGACTTTGGATGAAGGATTGGATCATTCTGTAAAGTTACACACACACGTGTGTGTGATAATCACTGTGGGTTTGTGTCTGTTGATTCTGTTGAATGTGATTGTGTCTGTAGAGGCTCTTTATTCTCCATCATCTGATCCAGAGAAGGTCAGACTAACATCTAACACCTGTAAGTAAAACACAGACAGTCAAACGTGTGCAACATTATTGCATTATCAACTTTAGAACAACTAAAAGAAACTACTTAGATGATTAAGTGAGAGATTATAATATAATACTGCGATACACAAATTGTTAATTGTTAAAGCTGTTTTTAAACATTCAGATTTTGATTTTGCTTCTAAATTACCATGATTGAAAACCCTTGACCCTGTAATCCTGTATGACTGTCCTCTTTCTGTGTCACTGGGTCAGGTTTATTTATGATAAAGAAACTAGCGATCAATATTTACCATTATCTTTTACTGCAATTGACATTCTCTCAAAATACATAATTTAGGGATAAAAAGACAATGATAAAAGCAAAATATTGAATTGTTTGAAATAAAAAGAAACTTGAAGATATTTAATTGTTGCTATAAACTCTTATTAAAAAAATGAATTAAACTCTTATTAAACATGTTTATAGTGTGTAATTCACCATCACAAGGAAAGTAAACTAAGAAACAGTTTTAATCATCATTACTCACCAAAGCATCTCCAGTTTATAATATGCATCCTCCTCCAGATCAGAGAGCGGCTTCACATCTGAGTGTCTTAGATTATTTCCATACAGATTCAGATGTCTCAGGTGTGAGGGGTTTGATCTCAGAGCTGAAGTCAGAGCAGCACAACCTTCATCTGTAACACCACACTTACTCAACCTGTAGAGAACAATGACACTCTTCAGTGTCTCTGAGTTCAGGAAACACTGATATAATTTATATGATAAATATGAATTTCTCCTTTTTCCTCAACAGATTTATATATGAAAGCAGTTGTCACCTCTTCACATCATCCAATCATGCTTATAACTATCAAAAACATTCAAAAGTAAAATAACCTCAGAATTTTTGGAAAGAATCCACTGAAGATTAAACATCCTTTTCAGTTACTTGATGGTAAACCTTTTTTGTATATATTATTTTTGTATATCATTGATTATTCAACACAGGAGAAAAACAGATGACGTTGAGACTTTTAAAAATCTTACTTGAGTATCTCCAGTTTACAGCGAGGATCCTGCAGTAGAGTAGAAAGCTGTTTGACTCCAGAATCTCCTACTTTATTCCATGACAGATCCAGTTCTCTCAGGTGTGAGGGGTTTGATCTCAGAGCTGAAGTCAGAGCAGCACAACCTTCATCTGTAACACCACAATCCCACAACCTGTAGAGAACAATGACACTCTTCAGTCTCTCAGTTCAGGATCTACAGCTCAGATAAGAAGAACTTCACAGTCAGAGACTTAATCCACGGCACCATTAACATGTCCAGTCTAAGGTTCAGACCCGCTTCTACAAACTGCTTGAGCGGGTTAGTCTCCATTTGATAAAAATTGCAAGAAAATTCGATAACACTTTATTTAACAGTGTCCTTGTTACATATGTTACATGAACTTACCATAGTAATAACAGTAAATTATGCATAATTACATGCAACTAACCCTCAACCAAATCCTAATCCTACCCTTATCCTATACTACTGTAAGTACATGTGGTTGCTTAATATTACTCAGTACTTAAACATATAATTACACTGTAACAATGACACCTTAAAATAAAGTGTAACCGAATATTCATTCTTTTTTATGCAAGTACCCAAAAATCATCAACATATCTGTATATGAACACGGTTGTCACGTCTTTACATCATCCAGTCATGTTTAATCTATCATTAATATTGTAAAATGATGTCAGACACATTGGAAAGAATCTAATGAAAATAAAAGCAACATTCCCATTAGTAATTTCACAGTAGATTTTTTTTTTTTTTTTTTTGTATGGCAATCGTTATTTATCATTAAAATTGAGGACTATGTTGGGACATTTTATACAATCTTACCTCAGTATCTCCAGTTTACAGTGAGGATCCTGCAGTAGATCAGAAAGCTGCTTGACTCCAGAATCTCCTACTTTATTCACAGACAGACTCAGTTCTCTCAGGTGTGAGGGGTTTGATCTCAGAGCTGAAGTCAGAGGAGCACAACCTTTATCTGTAACACCACACTTATATAACCTGTAGAGAACAATGAAACTCTTCAGTCTCTCAGTTCAGGATCTACAGCTCAGATAAGCAGAACTTCACAATCAGAGACTTAATCCACGGCACCATTAACAGGTCCAGTCTAAGGTTCAGACCCGCTTCTACAAACTGCTTGAGCGGGTTAGTCTCCATATCATAAAAATTGCAAGAATATTTGATAACACTTTATTTAACAGTGTCCTTGTTACATATGTTACATGAACTTATCATAGTAATAACAGGTAAATTATGCATAATTACACGTAACTAACCCTCAACCAAATCCTAATCCTACCCTTATCCTGTACTAAGTACATGTAATTGCTTAATATTACTCAGTACTTAAATATATAATTACACTGTAACAATGACACCTTAAAATAGTGTGTAACCAAATATAAAAAAAAAAATGTATGCAAGTACCCAAAAATCATCAACATATCTGTATATGAACACGGTTGTCACATCTTTACATCATCCAGTCATGTTTAATTGTTAACATTGTAAAATGATGTCAGACACATTGGAAAGAATCTAACGAAAATAAAATCAATATTCCCATTAGTAATTTCATAGTAGATTTATTATTATTATTATTATTATTATTTGTATGGCAATCATTATTTACCATTAAAATAGAGGACTATGTTGAGACTTTTATACAATCTTACCACAGTATCTCCAGTTTACAGTGAGGATCCTGCAGTAGATCAGAAAGCTTCTTGACTCCAAAATCTCCTACTTTATTCTCAGACAGATCCAGTTTTCTCAGGCGTGAGGGGTTTGATCTCAGAGCTGAAGTCAGAGCAGCACAACCTTCATCTGTAACACCACAACATCTCAACCTGTAGAGAACAATGACACTCTTCAGTCTCTCAGTTCAGGAAACACTGATATAAATGATAAGATATATATGAATTTATCCTTTATCCTCAACAGATTTGTATATGAAAGCAGTTGTCACCTCTTCACATCATCCAATCATGCTTATAACTATTGTTGTGGAAAATATGCAATTGTCCAGTTACAAGTATGCCTTTTTGTAAACTAGTTTACCTGTAAATAATAAAACTATATTTAATTGAAACTAAGAAGCTCGTCTGCCAAAATTCTTTGATTTCTAAAAAACTGAAATGAACAGACCACGAAGAAGTCTTCTGACCTATAGATTGTGAGTATGAAAATTCAGATGCTTATGATTTAGGACAGATTTTACTTTCCCTAACCTGAGAATAATCAAAATAAAGTTAAAGGTGTCTAAAAATATGCACCATAAAACACTATCAAAAACTATCAAAAGTAAAATGACCTCAGAAGCTTTGGAAAGAATCTAATGAAGATTTTTGTCTGCCAGCATCATCGTGTGCCGCATAACATCATAAATGTGTAGTTTTATGCTCGGGGTGCCGAGAAAGGGCGCCCACGCTATCTAACCAATGGAGCTCTGATATGCTATTAAAACGTCACTAAATATGATCAATTCATCCAATCAGTGACGCATAGTAATAATTCTATGAATAACATGGAAGCCGTTTCTCAATACCAAGTACGCAAAGTTCGGACTTGAGTCCTTGGTAGTTCGGACTTGACAAGTTCGACTAAGGAGAACGAACTCCCGAGGACGGGAGGACACAAGTCTGATAATTCTGCAAATGGAACAGCGGCGTACTTGATAGCGTCACTCAGCTCGCTCTGGCTACTCCGGTTATCTCTTTATGTATATCTAGGCTACAAATAAAACAAAATATGTTATAAACCACCACTCTGCCTCTTTTCATTTTCATTTAAAAAAATCTTAAACATAATGGCCACACAAATGTGGTTCAGGCAACGCAATTGATTATCTTCACTGCTTATTTATAACACGAAATATAAAGCACAACCCTGACTCTTTTTGTTTTCATTTTAAAAATATGATAAATAAAAAACATTATAATATTGATTATTAAAAACGAACATTTAGCAAAAAGAGATAGGGTTGTGTCATTTTATTTTATTATATATGTACATACAGTGAAGAGAATGCAGGCAACATGTATAATAAAACATTTTATATGTTTTAAATATATAAAATAAAATGACATAACCTTTTTTGTTAAATGTCAGTTTTAATGATCAATAATAGCCATTATAAAAGTATAAGTAGCCTAAAAGGTATAAGAAGCTATACAATAATAAAGCAAACGATTCAGTCAACATAAGTCAGCTCTCTAGGCTACAACGTTAAAGTTAAATAGACTAAATAAAGCTATAAAACTTCACTTTGCCCTCAGCTTAACGTTTTGCCTGGGAACAAATTATAGATTAATGAGACAAATAAAATAAATAAATCGTCCGTTAGATATACACAAGACGATTTATATCTCATGTTAAACCACTAGACTGGAGACATCTGAGCCAGCGGCAAACGTCAGCAACACTAACCGAGGAAAGGCTGTTCTCGGCGGGGTACATGAGTGCCGAGTGTCCGATTGCCTGGTTCTCACAACTCCGAAAACGTCAGATCAAATTTTCAAATAGGCGCTATCTTTATAAATAAACCAAAGATTTGAGCTTTAAACAACTACTTTCTCGCCTGAAATACTCTTAAAACTACATTTCGTGACACAATTACAGCAGTAATTTTAAATTACGCTGGGTTTCTCCTCTGCTATTGACGCTTGCTGGTTGGTGTGAGATGCATTCTGGGATACCTGGCTGTCTCAAGTCCGCACAAGTCACCTCTCGATGCATCCTCGGTAAAAGGGACAAATCCGGGGATTTGAACTGGACTTGGCTAGATGTGGGGTGTTTCTCAAAACCAAGAATGCAAAAAACGGACTTGTGTTCTTGGGGAGAACGCTCTTGCTAGTTGTTCTTGGAAGAATGAACTCACAAGGTGACGAGCACACAGAACGCTGCTGACAGTTTGAGACGATGCGTTCTTGCTGGTATTGCGCAATAATAGATTTGCACAGACGCCGTCTGCAGTAATCAAACATAACGAGAATTATTGACGATAACAGCCAGGCTTTACCGCCTAAGCCTACCCTCAGCTCAAGAGATTACTCTACAACTGTACACTATGTAATGTATATTCATAACAATAAAGCTATCTACGCTGGAGATTCTCACTTCCGAAAACGTTTGAGCGCATTTTCGATTTGCCATAAATTTCCGAAAAATGCCAGTATTTGAAATCTAATGTACACAGTTGATTTCTCGCATCAAATGTTCTCAGAAGTGAATTTAGTGATGAAATATTGTACGAATTTGTAGAAAAACGACTTGCTGTATTGACCTCTCGTTCCTCGAATGCCTAAATGAATGCTGGGATATTTCTGCCGTCAAGTTCACACAAGTTACTAACCTATGCATCCTCTGTTTGATGGGCGTGTCAAGAACACTTCCGAGATTTTTAACCATTCTTGCCAAAATGCAAACTTGTGTATTGGGACGGTACTTGGGCAGCGACTGATGACGTTTCACAAGTCCACAAGAACACAAGTACAGACAAGAACGCATATTGAGAAACGGCCGTGAACTTTGAATTGGAACCGTACTTGGGCAGCGACTGATGACGTTTCACAAGTCCACAAGAACACAAGTACACACAAGAATGCACATTGAGAAATGGCTGGAGTTTTACTCTACTTGGTGTGGTCAGGTGACAGTGAGATTCGGCGGGCGGAGCCAGTCTTTCTTGACAAGTTGACAATGGCGGCGCCGGCGGCACACGAGAAAGAGACCGTGCAATCTCTTCTTCAAACTCCGTTTGAAAGAAGACCACTGGCTGAAAAATTTAAAACAAATGAAATGGGACCAGCCACAAATTAACATCAGACAGCAGGTGAAAGGCAAGGAAGCGTCTTATACTAGAGCCTTTTCTTTTTAGCCGTGGCTAACCGGCTGTGGAGTAGCTAACTCGCTGTTTTGCTTCCCTTTTTTGCTTTTTAAAACTGCAGCGACCGATCGAGCCTGGTGTGAAAACGGTGTTCAGGATATGAAACATTTTTCGGAAAAAAATAAAAAAACACGAACACACAAAGATGCATATGGACAACTGCCTGAAATTTGCGTTGATGGGGAAGGCTAACATTGCTACTCAGTTGGATGATGGCCATCAACTTTGTATAAGAAGGCACAATGAGGAAGTGGACAAGAATCGATATATTCTTTCTAAACTGATTGACTGTGTAAAATTTTGTGGTGCCTTTGAATTGGCTTTGCGTGGCCATGACGAGACTGAAGCCTCTGAGAACCCAGGCATTTTTAGGGGCCTTGTTAACTTCGCCTCGTCATTGGACGCTGCTCTGAAGGAGCACTTGGAGGGAGCTACTGTGTTCAGAGGTACGTCCAAAACAATTCAGAATGAGCTGCTGGACTGTATGCTGACTGTTATTAAGGAGTACATTCACGAGGAGGTGACTGCGGCTGATTATATTGTCATTCAAGCCGATGAAACATCTGACGTGTCTGTCCAGACAGACTTGCCCTTGTACTTTGCTACATTGACCGCTACAACGTCATTCAAGAGCGCTATTTTGAGTTCATACTGATTGAAAACGCGAATGCTGAAAACATTGCTCTAACACTTTTGGAAAGGATGAGTGCATTGATCCCACCCAAAGATAAGACAAAATGAATAGCTCAAGCTTATGACGGAGTGAGCGTTATGCGGGGTGCCACTGGAGGAGTTCAGCGTTAAGTGATGGATGTGTATGAAAACGCACACTACGTGCATTGTTATGCACATCAGCTCCTCCACTGCTCCTACAAGCACTCAGCATCTCCTCTGCTCCTCCAAGCACAACAGCATCTCCACTACTCCTCCAAGCACTCAGCATCTCCTCTGCTCCTCCAAGCACAACAGCATCTCCTCTGCTCCTCCAAGCACAACAGCATCTCCACTACTCCTCCAAGCACTCAGCATCTCCTCTGCTCCTCCTAGCACTCAGCATCTCCTCTGCACCCTCAAGCACTCAGCATCTCCTCTGCTCCTCCTAGCACAACAGCATCTCCACTGCTCCTCCAATCACTCAGCATATCCACTACTCCTCCAAGCACTCAGCATCTCCTCTGCTCCTCCAAGCACTCAGCATCTCCTCTGCTCCTCCAAGCACAACAGCATCTCCTCTGCTCCTCCAAGCACAACAGCATCTCCACTACTCCTCCAAGCACTCAGCTAATCCACTACTCCTCCAAGCACTCAGCATCTCCTCTGCTCCTCCTAGCACAACAGCATCTCCACTGCTCCTCCAAGCACTCAGCATATCCACTACTCCTCCTAGCACAACAGCATTCACTGCTCCTCCAAGCACTCAGCATATCCACTACTCCTCCAAGCACTCAGAATCTCCTCTGCTCCTCCAAGCACAACAGCATCTCCTCTGCTCCTCCAAGCACAACAGCATCTCCACTACTCCTACAAGCACTCAGCATCTCCTCTGCTCCTCCAAGCACAACAGCATCTCCACTACTCCTCCAAGCACTCAGCATCTCCTCTGCTCCTCCAAGCACAACAGCATCTCCACTACTCCTCCTAGCACTCAGCATCTCCTCTGCTCCTCCTAGCACAACAGCATCTCCACTGCTCCTCCAAGCACTCAGCATATCCACTACTCCTCCAAGCACTCAGCATCTCCTCTGCTCCTCCTAGCACAACAGCATCTCCACTGCTCCTCCAAGCACTCAGCATATCCACTACTCCTCCTAGCACAACAGCATCTCCACTGCTCCTCCAAGCACTCAGCATATCCACTACTCCTCCAAGCACTCAGCATCTCCTCTGCTCCTCCAAGCACAACAGCATCTCCACTACTCCTCCAAGCACTCAGCATCTCCTCTGCTCCTCCTAGCACTCAGCATCTCCTCTGCTCCCCCAAGCACTCAGCATCTCCTCTGCTCCTCGAAGCACAACAGCATCTCCACTGCTCCTCCAAGCACTCAGCATACCCACTACTCCTCCAAGCACTCAGCATCTCCTCTGCTCCTCCTAGCACAACAGCATCTCCACTGCTCCTCCAAGCACTCAGCATATCCACTACTCCTCCAAGCACTCAGCATCTCCTCTGCTCCTCCAAGCACTCAGCATCTCCTCTGCTCCTCCAAGCACTCAGCATCTCCTCTGCTCCTCCAAGCACTCAGCATCTCCTCTGCTCCTCCAAGCACTCAGCATCTCCACTACTCCTCCAATCACTCAGCATCTCCACTACTCCTAAAAGCACTCAGCATCTCCTCTGCTCCTCCAAGCACAACAGCATGTCCACTACTCCTCCAAGCACTCAGCATCTCCTCTGCTCCTCCAAGCACAACAGCATCTCCACTACTCCTCCAAGCACTAAGCATCTCCTCTGCTCCTCCTAGCACTCAGCATCTCCTCTGCTCCCCCAAGCATTCAGCATCTCCTCTGCTCCTCGAAGCACAACAGCATCTCCACTGCTCCTCCAATCACTCAGCATCTCCTCTTCTCCTCCAAGCACTCAGCATCACCTCTGCTCCTCCAAGCACAACAGCATCTCCTCTGCTCCTCCAAGCACAACAGCATCTCCTCTGCTCCTCCAAGCACAACAGCATCTCCACTACTCCTCCAAGCACTCAGCTAATCCACTACTCCTCCAAGCACTCAGCATCTCCTCTGCTCCTCCTAGCACAACAGCATCTCCACTGCTCCTCCAAGCACTCAGCATATCCACTACTCCTCCTAGCACAACAGCATTCACTGCTCCTCCAAGCACTCAGCATATCCACTACTCCTCCAAGCACTCAGAATCTCCTCTGCTCCTCCAAGCACAACAGCATCTCCTCTGCTCCTCCAAGCACAACAGCATCTCCACTACTCCTACAAGCACTCAGCATCTCCTCTGCTCCTCCAAGCACAACAGCATCTCCACTACTCCTCCAAGCACTCAGCATCTCCTCTGCTCCTCCAAGCACAACAGCATCTCCACTACTCCTCCTAGCACTCAGCATCTCCTCTGCTCCTCCTAGCACAACAGCATCTCCACTGCTCCTCCAAGCACTCAGCATATCCACTACTCCTCCAAGCACTCAGCATCTCCTCTGCTCCTCCTAGCACAACAGCATCTCCACTGCTCCTCCAAGCACTCAGCATATCCACTACTCCTCCTAGCACAACAGCATCTCCACTGCTCCTCCAAGCACTCAGCATATCCACTACTCCTCCAAGCACTCAGCATCTCCTCTGCTCCTCCAAGCACAACAGCATCTCCACTACTCCTCCAAGCACTCAGCATCTCCTCTGCTCCTCCTAGCACTCAGCATCTCCTCTGCTCCCCCAAGCACTCAGCATCTCCTCTGCTCCTCGAAGCACAACAGCATCTCCACTGCTCCTCCAAGCACTCAGCATACCCACTACTCCTCCAAGCACTCAGCATCTCCTCTGCTCCTCCTAGCACAACAGCATCTCCACTGCTCCTCCAAGCACTCAGCATATCCACTACTCCTCCAAGCACTCAGCATCTCCTCTGCTCCTCCAAGCACTCAGCATCTCCTCTGCTCCTCCAAGCACTCAGCATCTCCTCTGCTCCTCCAAGCACTCAGCATCTCCTCTGCTCCTCCAAGCACTCAGCATCTCCACTACTCCTCCAATCACTCAGCATCTCCACTACTCCTAAAAGCACTCAGCATCTCCTCTGCTCCTCCAAGCACAACAGCATGTCCACTACTCCTCCAAGCACTCAGCATCTCCTCTGCTCCTCCAAGCACAACAGCATCTCCACTACTCCTCCAAGCACTAAGCATCTCCTCTGCTCCTCCTAGCACTCAGCATCTCCTCTGCTCCCCCAAGCATTCAGCATCTCCTCTGCTCCTCGAAGCACAACAGCATCTCCACTGCTCCTCCAATCACTCAGCATCTCCTCTTCTCCTCCAAGCACTCAGCATCACCTCTGCTCCTCCAAGCACAACAGCATCTCCTCTGCTCCTCCAAGCACAACAGCATCTCCACTACTCCTCCAAGCACTCAGCATCTCCACTACTCCTCCAAGCACTCAGCATCTCCTCTGCTCCTCCAAGCACCAAAGCATCTCCACTACTCCTCCAAGCACAACAGCATCTCCTCTGCTCCTCCGAGCACAACAGCATCTCCACTACTCCTCCAAGCACTCAGCATCTCATCTGCTCCTCCAAGCACAACCGCATCTCCACTACTCCTCAAAGCACAACAGCATCTCCTCTGCTCCTCCAAGCACTCAGCATCTCCACTACTCCTCCAAGCACAACAGCATCTCCTCTGCTCCTCCGAGCACAACAGCATCTCCACTACTCCTCCAAGCACTCAGCATCTCCTCTGCTCCTCCAAGCACAACAGCATCTCCACTACTCCTCCAAGCACTCAGCATCTCCTCTGCTCCTCCAAGCACAGCAGCATCTCCACTACTCCTCCAAACACTCAGCATCTCCACTACTCCTCCAAGCACTCAGCATCTCCACTACTCCTACAAGCACTCAGCATCTCCTCTGCTCCTCCAAGCACAACAGCATCTCCACTACTCCTCCAAGCACTCAGCATCTCCTCTGCTCCTCCAAGCACAACAGCATCTCCTCTGCTCCTCCAAGCACTCAGCATCTCCTCTGCTCCTCCAAGCACTCAGCATCTCCTCTGCTCCTCCAAGCACTCAGCATCTCCTCTGCTCCTCCAAGCACTCAGCATTGTGTCTCTGGAGGAGCAGACGAGATGCTGTTGTGTCTCTGGAGGAGCAGAGAGGCTGAGTGCTTGGAGGATTTAGATTTTTTTTTTTAGATTTTTTTTTTTTTTTGTCTGTCTTACAGGTGGTTTGCTGTAGCATAAGATTCGTGATTGTCACATGTGAACACTGAAGACAATGTATAGCATTTTTTATTGACTTGCTCACCATTCCAATTAATGTACAGTCTTCTCCATCTAGTAGTTACTCCATGTAATAACAGCGACTATTTAACTCTTTGTGTTTATTGAATATTGACTCTGTGCGCTCACTGTAATTCATGCAAATTACAGCAATTAGAAGTTCACCTTGTATGACTTGGTTTCCAATGAATCTCAAATTGGCACATCTTTCTGTCTTTGAAAGAACAATATTTGAAATCTACAAGGAATTCTACAATTCTAAATTCATACTTTAATAATTACATTAGATGCTATTTGTTTTTGAGCCATTACTTCGGTGTTAATGTAATAAACAAATAGCAGCAACTGTTTAATTTTTTAAATAAAAATTTTAAAACCACAGTGTACCTCAGCCCCCCCTACTTTTTCCATCACCAGCCGCCACTGCTTAATTGGTTCATGATTAGTTCATATCTTCGCTAATCATGAGTTCATGTTGAAATAACTATTGATTCTGGTATAAGGATATGATTATTCATGTACTGTTATTGTAAAGGGTTACCTAAGATATGAGTTTATCCTATTACAGTATTGCTTTGGTTAGAAAACACATGCTAAAATCATAAATATGATCATGTTTTATCAGTGTAATGATTGTTGTCAGAGTGACTTACTGAATTGATCTGGATTCTTTTACCACAGGCATCAGCTTCTGAAGAGCTTCACCTGCTGTATTTTGGCCTCCAATAAACTGTTTTAGATCAAAAACATCCATCTTCTGCTCTGATGTCAGCAACACATAAGCCAGAGCTGACCACTGTGAAGAGGAGAGTTTGGTTCTTCCTATTTCTCCAGATGTCAGATAACGTTGAATCTCCTGCATCAGAGAATCATCACCCAGTTCATTCAGACAGTGGAACAGATTGATGGATCTCTCTGGAGAGTGATTCTTCCTGATCTTCTGTTTGATCTTCTGAACTGTTTTCTCTTTGTTGTAGGAGCAGCTTCCAGTCTGTGTCAGTAGTTCTCGTAAGAGAGTCTGATTGGACTCCAATGAGAGACCCAGAAGGAAACGCAGGAAAAGGTCCAGATGTCCATTCTTACTCTGTAAAGCCTCATCCACAGCTCTCTGATGCAGCTTAGATAATGAATATTTCTTCTGGTTTAAGATTTTAGAAAATAAACCTTGTTTGGGTTTGTCAAACACATTTCTGTTCTTATATGTAAAGTAAATGTGTGCATATAGAGCTGCTAGATGTTCCTGGATGCTCAGATGAACAAAGCAGAAGACTTTCCCCTGATACAAGCCCAACTCCTCTCTGAAGATCTGAGTGCACAATCCTGAGTACACTGATGCTTCTGTCACATCAATGCCACACTCTCTCAGGTCTTCCTCATAGAAGATCAGGTTGCCTTTCACAAGCTGCTGGAAAGCCAGTTTCCCCAGTTTGAGAATCATGTCTTCATCTTTCACTCTCTTCTCATAGTCCTTCTCATGTTTGATGTTGGTCTGAATGATCAGGAAGTGTGTGTACATTTGCGCGAGAGTCTTGGGAATCTCTCCTCTCTCTGCTTCACTCAACATCTCCTCTAGAACAGTGGCTGAGATCCAGCAGAACACTGGGATGTGGCACATGATGTGGAGGCTCCTCGAGGACTTCAGGTGTGTGATGATTGTATCAGCCAGACTCTGATCACTGATTCTCTTCCTGAAGTATTCCTCCTTCTGTGTGTCACTGAAGCCTCGTACCTCTGTCACTCGATGGACACACTCAGAGGGGACGAGATCCGCTGCTGCTGGTCTGGAGGTGATCCAGATGAGAGCAGAGGGAAGCAGATTCCCCTCAATGAGGTTCATCAGCAGCTCGTCCACTGAGGCTGATTCAGATATATCACACAGTTTCACTTCGCTCTTAAAGTTTAGAGACAGACGACACTCATCCAGACCATCAAAGATGAGCAACACTTTATATTCACCACTGGATATTTCTTTTTCTTTTGTTTCAGGGAAAAATACATTAAGAAGATCTGAAAGACTGAGTGTTTTGTCCTTCATCAAGTTGATCTCTCTGAAAGGAAGTGGAAATATGAGCTGGACGTCCTGATTCTCTTTCCCTTCAGCCCAGTCCACAATGAACTTCTGCACAGAGACTGTTTTCCCAATGCCAGCGACTCCCTTTGTCAGCACAGTTCTGATGGGTTTGTCTTGTCCAGGTAAAGGTCTAAAGATATCATTGCATTTGATCGGTGTGTCCTCTGTTGCTGCTCTCCTGGATTGTGTCTCAATCTGTCTCACCTCATGCTCATTATTGATCTGTCCACTTTCACTCTCTGTGATGTAGAGCTCTGTGTAGATCTCATTCAGGAGTGTTGGGTTTCCCTGCTTTGCTGTTCCTTCATACAGACACTGAAACTTCTTCAGCAGATCTGATTTGAATCTGCTTTGGACCAGTGAAAGATTGACAGATTAAAATAACAACACTCTCTAATTAAATAATTAGACAATATCACACAAGCAACAGTGCTGTTGGTCTATATATCAGTAAAACTGTTCTTTGGCAGTTTGCACAAGCCTCTAGGAATTGGATATTGATATAAATTTCATTATTTGATTCTGTTCTCAATTCAAATAAATCTGGAAATATTTAAGATACATGTAAATTTTGTAGGGAAAAACCTCTCAACTAATGCAGTAAACTATACAGTGGACCTGCTTCACTTGGATCATTTGTCAGGACTCTCTGGTTTGATCATCAACCTTTCTGTTGTTTGTTTTGTGTCTTGGATGTCAGTTTCTGTCATTCTGCCATCACAGCTGCACCACATTCTAATCAGTGCTCGCTCTCCTTACACACACACACACACACACACACACACACACACACACACACACACACACACACACACACACACACACACACACACACACACACACACACACACACACACACACACACACACACACACACACACACACACACACACACACACACACACACACACACACACACACACACACACACACACACACACACCTGTCTCCCATTTTGCATTGATTTTCTCCACTACTTCTGCTTCTCTCTTTCTTTGCTTCACTGTCAGTGTGTCTTGGTTTAACCAGTCTTGTTTGAGTCATGCTTAGCTTACATGCCTTGTCTGTTTATGTAATCTTGTTTTTTCCCTCTGATTTGCCTAGTCCCTGTACTCAATCCTGTTTCGGCTTGCTCACCCGGTTTCGATCTTCTGATCTTGTTTTGGACTATTGCCTTGGCTCTACCCCCGGGGATGTGGATCTGCCTCTGGTTTTGACCCCTGCCTGCCCCTTGGATTTTACCTCTGTCCCGCCCTTCAATAAATCCGCCCTTCAAATTAGCAACAATGTCCAAATTATTGAATTCAGACAGAATAAATAAACACTATTTATGTTATTTATTTCCATTTTAAATGGACTTGCTCCTATGCCTTTATGTAAATGTTTTGTGAGATTACAGGGAAGCAGTAGATCCACTAGAGCGGCTTCTAGTGGAAACTGTAGAGTTATACATTGTAAACATCATTTGTTCAGACTGCTCTCTCAGTGAAAGGTGTAAAATCTTTTAATTCGTTGCCTGATTATTGAAAATCTACTGCAAATTATAATTATTTTAAAAAAGCCACAAAATCTTGGTTGATACATCAACAAACTTGTAGTCATGTTTAGTGTATTAGTATTATAAATCTCCTCACCCTGTTCATCTCTCGCTATGTGATACTGGCAAAATTCTCTTGTTTACAGGTTACACCTTTGCTTATATATATTATTGTACTTTGTATGTATGTCTGAATTATGCAGCTGGACTCTGGTGAGATTGATCTGTCACCCTTAAACTGACTTTAATAGAACAGAGATAACAGAATAGAGACAAGAATCAACTTGGCTGATTTAACATGAAAATAAATCCCACATGAGTATGTTGAAGAGTGATGAGACTGTCCAAGGATAATGTCATATATCATCTTGCTGTCTACTGTATCTGTGTGTCTTTGGACAGTGTTTAAAGACCCTGAGTGGCTCCAACTACTGTATATCCCGCACCAGAATATGATAGAGACAACAGATCACTATACCAACCCTGGCAAACACACACAACACCCTGTTATGTGCAGAAAATGAGTCTTCTATAAGATTAAGATCATATGACGATTGAAGTACCTGAATCCTGGAGAAGAATCTCCATGTCTGAATGTGTGTGTGTCGTCCATGATTCATTCAGTCTTCATGGAGCTGCTCGGGTAAGAGATCAGAAACACTCATTCACACTCAACACTCATTTTTTTTTCAGTATTTCATGGTTACTTACGTTATTGATCATTTTCATGCGCCACACCGGAAAGGTTACTAAACACCTCAGCCGTTTCTCAACACTTTTTTTTTCTGTACTTGTGAAACGTCATCAGTCTCTGCCAAAGTTCCAGTTCAAAGTTCACATTGAGCCTGAAGAACAGAGTTACACTCCAAGACTTCCATAGGAATTGAGGAATGCGAATGTAACGTGTTCCAGCATTGAACCCCATTCATTTCAGTGTTTCTCAAGCACACTTGCTAGTAAGTTGATGAAATGACTGAATTTTTTATTTTTTTATTTTTATTTTTTTACATTTTAAAGCATTAGTTGACCTCTCTGGAATCTAGACAGGTATTTTATGAAGGGCGTTATAGTTAATGTTTAGCTATCGTTGGACAATAGAGAGTTAGACTCTATTTCAGTTAGATAATATGAGTGAGTACAATAAGCAAGATAGTTCTTCTAATTTAAATTTAAGAAAATAGTTTATCTATCAAATTTAATATTTATCACATGGGATTGTAAGTAATGTGAGAATATGTGTGTAAAGTGTGTAATATCTGCTCTTTTCTCATGTGAAACTGTGAGGTGTTCTGAACACGACATAGAGACAGTGCAGTCGAGCGATAGTGTCCCCCTGAACCATGTCATCCAGGCATATCGAGCCCCGGGACAAAACATCATCTACAGAAAGAGAAAACATCCCAACATCACTATCAGCATCAGAGAAGCTCAGAGCCGCAGTAGTCAGCTGATGTCACATGGTGGCGCTGTTCTACAACAAAACACATCAGCATTAAAATACACAGTGGAGGACAGAAACACTGGAGCTGACAGCCAGTCCAGCATTAAATAAATATTATGTTTCACTCAGATATTTTTCAGCAGCTTCAACTCTGTTTGAGAGCTCAAGATTGCAGGAACAGGCCAATGATGAACTGGACAGAGAGAGAGAGTCCTGCGGTCAGTGTGTGATAGTGACGCTTGTTCTTACTGTTATAATGGAGTCTGGGTTTGGAGAAACACATGAGGAAATCAACAAACAAACTCTGAGCATATAGGACAGTGAAATACAGCTGAAAATCTAAATAATCTTATGTTTCTTATTTATTTTTTAGAAAAATTAAAGCTATTTATTTGCTCTCAGTACATTAAGAGCACATTGCTATAATGACATGGACACACAAACCCCATCTATGTTCCTGGTAGAAAATTCCACTGAAACATCATTAACCTGTTAGCCAGCCACTTTTGAAAAATCCCCAGAAATACCATATCCAAACTAAAACAGATACAGTTCATGAACCCTTTGCACTAAAAGCACAATTATACATTGTTAAAAGCGCTATATAAATGAAGATGACTTGACTAACCTGGATAATCATCATCATGGTGTGAGCAAACCCAAAGTCATGGATTTGATACCCAGGGATCAGATGTATAGATTGAATGCAATGTAAGTCTTTTTGACTAAAGTGTCTGATACATGCATAAATGTGCCTCTGGACAATGAGTTGTTAAATGTGCAATATAAGAAATAAACGAGTCTTGAGTGTGAATGTGTGTTAATTGGACTGTGCAACATGATGTTTAGGTCTGAAGATTTCTCTCAGCTCATATGAATACAGCATGTGTTCGATAGTCAGAGAAAACAACTTTCAAAAAGATTTGCAGAACAATAGGAATGATTATTTTGCAGTTTTCACAAATTATTCAGAAGATGCTCTTCTGTTTGTTTCTTTCTTTATGTTATTAAGTTGGCTTGAGAAAGCCAACTTACTGAAATCCTATTTAAACTTATTATTATTCTTCTTCTTACTTCTTTTTCTGACCGCAAATTTTGGGACACTAACTCCTCCTAGACCGTTCAAGCTACATACTCCAAACTCGGGTCAGACCTTCATACTGTCTATCTATCTATCTATCTATCTATCTATCTATCTATCTATCTATCTATCTATCTATCTATCTATCTATCTATCTATCTATCTATCTATCTATCTATCTATCTATCTATCTATCTTCAAACCTTATCTATCTATCTATCTATCTATCTATCTATCTATCTATCTATCTATCTATCTATCTATCTATCTATCTATCTATCTTCAAACCTTATCTATCTATCTATGCTAGAATCAGTAAATCATACTTGAACATGGTAAATCATGGTATACTATAGTAAATCATGGTAAACTATGGTAAATCATGGTAAACTATGGTAAATCATGCTAGAATCAGTAAATCATACTTGAACATGGTAAATCGTGGTATACTATAGTAAATCATGGTAAACTATGGTAAATCATGGTAATCTATGATAAATCATGCTAGAATCAGTAAATCATACTTGAACATGGTAAATCATGGTATACTATAGTAAATCATGGTAAACTATGGTAAATCGTGGTAAATCATGGTAAACTATGGTAAATCGTGGTAAATCATGGTAAACTATGGTAAATCATGTTAAACTATGATAAATCATGCTAGAATCAGTAAATCATACTTGAATATGGTAAATCATAGTATACTATAGTAAATCATGGTAAATCGTGGTAAATCATGGTAAACTATGGTAAATTGTGGTAAATCATGGTAAAGTATGATAAATCATGGTAAACTATGATAAATCATGCTAGAATCAGTAAATCATACTTGAACATGGTAAATCGTGGTATACTATAGTAAATCATGGTAAACTATGGTAAATCGTGGTAAATCATGGTAAACTATGGTAAAATCATGGTAAACTATGATAAATCATGCTAGAATCAGTAAATCATACTTGAACATGGTAAATCGTGGTATACTATAGTAAATCATGGTAAACTATGGTAAATCGTGGTAAATCGTGGTAAATCGTGGTAAATCATGGTAAACTATGGTAAATGATGGTAATCTATGATAATTCATGCTAGAATCAGTAAATCATACTTGAACATGGTAAATCATGGTATACTATAGTAAATCATGGTAAACTATGGTAAATCGTGGTAAATCATGGTAAACTATGGTAAATCATGGTAAACTATGATAAATCATGCTAGAATCAGTAAATCATACTTGAACATGGTAAATCAAGGTATACTATAGTAAATCATGGTAAACTATGGTAAATCGTGGTAAATAATGGTAAACTATGGTAAATCATGGTAAACTATGATAAATCATGCTAGAATCAGTAAATCATACTTGAACATGGTAAATCATGGTATACTATAGTAAATCATGGTAAACTATGGTAAATCATGGTAAACTATGGTAAATCATGCTAGAATCAGTAAATCATACTTGAACATGGTAAATCATGGTATACTATAGTAAATCATGGTAAACTATGGTATATCGTAGTAAATCATGTTAAACTATGGTAAATCATGCTAGAATCAGTAAATTATACTTGAACATGGTAAATTGTGGTATACTATAGTAAATCATGGTAAACTATGGTAAATCGTGGTAAATCATGGTAAACTATGCTAAATCATGCTAGAATCAGTAAATCATACTTGAACATGTTAAATCATGGTATACTATAGTAAATCATGGTAAACTATGGTAAATCATGGTAAATCATGGTATACTATAGTAAATCATGGTAAACTATGGTAAATCGTGATAAATCATGGTAAACTATGGTAAATCATGGTAAACCATGCTAGCAACATGGTAAAAAAAATTCTAGCATCATGCTAGCAACATGATAATCATGCTAGCAACATGATAATCATGCTAGCATGGTAAACTATGGTAAATCATGGTAAACTATGGTAAATCGTGGTAAACTATGGTAAATCATGCTAGAATCATAGTAAATCATACTTGAACATGGTAAATCATGGTATACTATAGTAAATAATGGTAAACTATGGTAAATCATGGTAAATCATGGTAAACTATGGTAAATCATGCTAGAATCAGTAAATTATACTTGAACATGGCAAATCGTGGTATACTATAGTAAATCATGGTAAACTATAGTAAATCGTGGTAAATCATGGTAAACTATGGTAAATCATGCTAGAATCAATAAATCATACTTGAACATGGTAAATCATGGTATACTATAGTAAATCATGGTAAACTATGGTAAATCGTGGTAAATCATGGTAAACTATGGTAAATCATGCTAGAATCAGTAAATTATACTTGAACATGGTAAATCGTGGTATACTATAGTAAATCATGGTAAACTATGGTAAATCATGGTAAATCATGGTAAACTATGCTAAATCATGCTAGAATCAGTAAATCATACTTGAACATGGTAAATCGCTGTATACTATAGTAAATCATGGTAAACTATGGTAAATCATGGTAAACTATGGTAATCTATCTATCTTTTGAACTTTATCTATCTATCTATCTATCTATCTATCTATCTATCTATCTATCAACCTTATCTATCTATCTATCTATCTATCTATCTTTAAACCTTATCTATCTATCTATCTTTAAACCTTATCTATCTATCTCTCTATCTATCTATCTATCTATCTATCTATCTATCTATCTATCTATCTATCTATCTAACTGACTTATCTAACTGACTTATCTATCTTTCTTTCTTTCTTCCTAACTAATCTTTCTTTCTTTCTTTCTTTCTTTCTTTCTTTCTTTCTTTCTTTCTTTCTTTCTTTCTTTCAAACTTTAACCCACTTTAAACATCAAACGACTTTAAACTTCTTCAAACTCCATTGTCCGGCTTTCTCAAGCCAACTTAAAGTTTGTCTCAACAAACTTTTTTTTTCTAGTTCTGTTATTATAGCACTTTTATGCAAAAAAGGATCTGATCATAGATAACTAGATCTGGATATGGAAGGATATATCCTTGTCCACCATTGTGCTGAACAACATTAAATAAAAAGTTCTGATAAAAGACCAAAACAGATAAACATTCAACAGCATGCTGTACCACCGCCATACAAGAAAAAGCACGTATTTAGATGCTTACATCAGCTCCATTTAGACTCAGGAGTCATAAACAAGAGAGACATAGGTTTTAAGTTTTGCTTTGAAAAGCGATTCTGTTGTTACTGTTCTAATAAAAAGAAGTATATAGCAAAAGCCCAGTCGGCCCATTATGCCCACATCTGACACTCGTGGAGTGATGATCTGACCCTCGTAACACATGTAATGAAGCACTTTGACACTCCGTTCCTGTTTGCCAGATCTTGACCACAAGTAGGCCATAGCAATGCAACAAGCAAATTAATCATAACTGGTCCTTATTTAGGCCATCAAATCTGTGTATATTAGAGTGGTCTTAGCCTCAACAAGCCTGTTAAACAGAATCACTGAAGGAAAAAAAGAGAACAGTAAAAAGAGATGAGCAGAAACACAAGAACTACAACTGATTTCCAGTCACAGCCTTAGATGAAATCAACTGAAGAGAAAAGAAGACATTAAGCTCCATACACTCACAAAAATAGAATCAGCATTTTTTAAGCCATTACATCAACACCTCTCATAATGGGAGTGGGGGAACGGATTCCGACAGCTGTCTTTTTGCCGTCGGATTCCGTTCCCCCTATGTTTCTTACACAATAAGGTTCTAATATTTATTAAATTGTAGCTTTTTGCTAGCCCAAATAGCCTAGTGGTCAGTCCCCTGACAATTTTTTTTTTTAGCTCTGGGGCGACCCGAGTTCAAGTCCCGGGTCATCGAACTTTCTTGATACTATACTTTCCTATCATAATAAAAGGCAAAAAATATATTCTTTAAACTGTTGCAAGTTAAGCTCCATCCACACACAAAATAGAATCAGCATTTTTTAAGCCATTACATCAACACCTCTCATAATGGGAGTGGGGGAACGGATTCTGACAACTGTTTTTCTTTTTGCCGTCGGATTCTGTTCCCCCCATATTTCTGACACACTAAGGTTCTTATATTTATCAAATTGATGCTGTTTAAGCTCCATACACTCACAAAAATAGAATCAGCATTTTTTAAGCCATTACATCAACACCTCTCATAATGGGAGTGGGGGAACGGATTCCGACAGCTGTTTTTTTGCCGTCGGATTCCGTTCCCCCTATGTTTCTTACACAATAAGGTTCTAATATTTATTAAATTGTGGCATCTTGCTAGCCTCAATGGCCTAGTGGTCAGTCCCCTGACAATTTTTTTTTTTAGCTTTGGGGCGACCCGAGTTCAAGTCCCGGGTCATCGAACTTTCTTGATACTATACTTTCCTATCATAATAAAAGGCAAAAAATATATTCTTTAAACTGATGCAAGTTAAGCTCCATCCACACACAAAATAGAATCAGCATTTTTTAAGCTATTACATCAACACCTCTCATAATGGGAGTGGGGGAACGGATTCCGACAGCTGTCTTTTTGCCGTCGGATTCCGTTCCCCCTATGTTTCTTACACAATAAGGTTCTAATATTTATTAAATTGTAGCTTTTTGCTAGCCCAAATAGCCTAGTGGTCAGTCCCCTGACAATTTTTTTTTTTAGCTCTGGGGCGACCCGAGTTCAAGTCCCGGGTCATCGAACTTTCTTGATACTATACTTTCCTATCATAATAAAAGGCAAAAAATATATTCTTTAAACTGTTGCAAGTTAAGCTCCATCCACACACAAAATAGAATCAGCATTTTTTAAGCCATTACATCAACACCTCTCATAATGGGAGTGGGGGAACGGATTCCGACAGCTGTTTTTTTGCCGTCGGATTCCGTTCCCCCTATGTTTCTTACACAATAAGGTTCTAATATTTATTAAATTGTGGCATCTTGCTATCCTCAATAGCCTAGTGGTCAGTCCCCTGACAATTTTTTTTTTTAGCTTTGGGGCGACCCGAGTTCAAGTCCCGGGTCATCGAACTTTCTTGATACTATACTTTCCTATCATAATAAAAGGCAAAAAATATATTCTTTAAACTGATGCAAGTTAAGCTCCATCCACACACAAAATAAAATCAGCATTTTTTAAGTCATTACATCCACACCTCTCATAATGGGAGTGGGGGAACGGATTCCGACAGCTGTTTTTTTGCCGTCGGATTCCGTTCCCCCTATGTTTCTTACACAATAAGGTTCTAATATTTATTAAATTGTGCCATCTTGCTAGCCTCAATAGCCTAGTGGTCAGTCCCCTGACAATATTTTTTTTTAGCTTTGGGGCGACCCGAGTTCAAGTCCCGGGTCATCGAACTTTCTTGATACTATACTTTCCTATCATAATAAAAGGCAAAAAATATATTCTTTAAACTGTTGCAAGTTAAGCTCCATCCACACACAAAATAGAATCAGCATTTTTTAAGCCATTACATCGACACCTCTCATAATGGGAGTGGGGGAACGGATTCTGACAACTGTTTTTCTTTTTGCCGTCGGATTCTGTTCCCCCCATATTTCTGACACACTGAGGTTCTTATATTTATCAAATTGATGCTGTTTAAGCTCCATACACTCACAAAAATAGAATCAGCATTTTTTAAGCCATTACATCAACACCTCTCATAATGGGAGTGGGGGAACGGATTTCGACAGCTGAACTATTTGCCGTCGGATTCCGTTCCCCCTATGTTTCTTACACAATAAGGTTCTAATATTTATCAAATGGAAGGAAGTTTCTAGTCTCAATAGCCTAGTTTTCAGTACCCTAACAATATTTTTTTTAGCTTTGGGCAACCCGAGTTCAAGTCCAGGGTCGTCGAACTTTCTTGATACTATACTTTCCTATCATAATAAAAGGCAAAAAATATGTTCTTTAAACTGATGCAAGTTAAGCTCCATCCACACACAAAATAAAATCAGCATTTTTTAAGTCATTACATCAACACCTCTCATAATGGGAGTGGGGGAACGGATTCCGACAGCTGTTTTTTTGCCGTCGGATTCCGTTCCCCCTATGTTTCTTACACAATAAGGTTCTAATATTTATTAAATTGTGGCATCTTGCTAGCCTCAATAGCCTAGTGGTCAGTCCCCTGACAATTTTTTTTTTTAGCTTTGGGGCGACCCGAGTTCAAGTCCCGGGTCATCGAACTTTCTTGATACTATACTTTCCTATCATAATAAAAGGCAAAAAATATATTCTTTAAACTGATGCAAGTTAAGCTCCATCCACACACAAAATAGAATCAGCATTTTTTAAGTCATTACATCAACACCTCTCATAATGGGAGTGGGGGAACGGATTCCGACAGCTGTTTTTTTGCCGTCGGATTCCGTTCCCCCTATGTTTCTTACACAATAAGGTTCTAATATTTATTAAATTGTGCCATCTTGCTAGCCTCAATAGCCTAGTGGTCAGTCCCCTGACAATATTTTTTTTTAGCTTTGGGGCGACCCGAGTTCAAGTCCCGGGTCATCGAACTTTCTTGATACTATACTTTCCTATCATAATAAAAGGCAAAAAATATATTCTTTAAACTGTTGCAAGTTAAGCTCCATCCACACACAAAATAGAATCAGCATTTTTTAAGCTATTACATCAACACCTCTCATAATGGGAGTGGGGGAACGGATTCCGACAGCTGTCTTTTTGCCGTCGGATTCCGTTCCCCCTATGTTTCTTACACAATAAGGTTCTAATATTTATTAAATTGTAGCTTTTGCTAGCCCAAATAGCCTAGTGGTCAGTCCCCTGACAATATTTTTTTTTAGCTCTGGGGCGTCCCGAGTTCAAGTCCCGGGTCATCGAACTTTCTTGATACTATACTTTCCTATCATAATAAAAGGCAAAAAATATATTCTTTAAACTGTTGCAAGTTAAGCTCCATCCACACACAAAATAGAATCAGCATTTTTTAAGCCATTACATCGACACCTCTCATAATGGGAGTGGGGGAACGGATTCTGACAACTGTTTTTCTTTTTGCCGTCGGATTCTGTTCCCCCCATATTTCTGACACACTGAGGTTCTTATATTTATCAAATTGATGCTGTTTAAGCTCCATACACTCACAAAAATAGAATCAGCATTTTTTAAGCCATTACATCAACACCTCTCATAATGGGAGTGGGGGAACGGATTTCGACAGCTGAACTATTTGCCGTCGGATTCCGTTCCCCCTATGTTTCTTACACAATAAGGTTCTAATATTTATCAAATTGAAGGAAGTTTCTAGTCTCAATAGCCTAGTTTTCAGTACCCTAACAATATTTTTTTTAGCTTTGGGCAACCCGAGTTCAAGTCCAGGGTCGTCGAACTTTCTTGATACTATACTTTCCTATCATAATAAAAGGCAAAAAATATGTTCTTTAAACTGATGCAAGTTAAGCTCCATCCACACACAAAATAAAATCAGCATTTTTTAAGTCATTACATCAACACCTCTCATAATGGGAGTGGGGGAACGGATTCCGACAGCTGTTTTTTTGCCGTCGGATTCCGTTCCCCCTATGTTTCTTACACAATAAGGTTCTAAATTGTAGCATTTTGCTAGCCTCAATAGCCTAGTGGTCAGTCCCCTGACAATTTTTTTTTTTTTTTGCTTTGGGGCGACCCGAGTTCAAGTCCCGGGTCATCGAACTTTCTTGATACTATACTTTCCTATCATAATAAAAGGCAAAAAATATATTCTTTAAACTGTTGCAAGTTAAGCTCCATCCACACACAAAATAGAATCAGCATTTTTTAAGTCATTACATCAACACCTCTCATAATGGGAGTGGGGGAACGGATTCCGACAGCTGTTTATTTGCCGTCGGATTCCGTTCCCCCTATGTTTCTTACACAATAAGGTTCTAATATTTATTAAATTGTGGCATCTTGCTAGCCTCAATAGCCTAGTGGTCAGTCCCCTGACAATATTTTTTTTTAGATTTGGGGCTACCCGAGTTCAAGTCCCGGGTCATCGAACTTTCTTGATACTATACTTTCCTATCATAATAAAAGGCAACAAATATATTCTTTAAACTGATGCAAGTTAAGCTCCATCCACACACAAAATAGAATCAGCATTTTTTAAGTCATTACATCAACACCTCTCATAATGGGAGTGGGGGAACGGATTCCGACAGCTGTTTTTTTGCCGTCGGATTCCGTTCCCCCTATGTTTCTTACACAATAAGGTTCTAATATTTATTAAATTGTGGCATCTTGCTAGCCTCAATAGCCTAGTGGTCAGTCCCCTGACAATATTTTTATTTAGATTTGGGGCTACCCGAGTTCAAGTCCCGGGTCATCGAACTTTCTTGATACTATACTTTCCTATCATAATAAAAGGCAAAAAATATATTCTTTAAACTGTTGCAAGTTAAGCTCCATCCACACACAAAATAGAATCAGCATTTTTTAAGCCATTACATCAACACCTCTCATAATGGGAGTGGGGGAACGGATTCTGACAACTGTTTTTCCTTTTGCCGTCGGATTCTGTTCCCCCCATATTTCTGACACAGTGAGGTTCTTAAATGTTTTCAAATTGATGCTGTTTAACTTGCAACAGTTTAAAGAATATATTTTTTGCCTTTTATTATGATAGGAAAGTATAGTATCAAGAAAGTTCGATGACCCGGGACTTGAACTCGGGTCGCCCCAGAGCTAAAAAAAAATATTGTCAGGGGACTGACCACTAGGCTATTGGGGCTAGCCTGATGCCACAATTTAATAAATATTAGAACCTTATTGTGTAAGAAACATAGGGGGAACGGAATCCGACGGCAAATAAACAGCTGTCGGAATCCGTTCCCCCACTCCCATTATGAGAGGTGTTGATGTAATGACTTAAAAAATGCTGATTCTATTTTGTGTGTGGATGGAGCTTAACTTGCAACAGTTTAAAGAATATATTTTTTGCCTTTTATTATGATAGGAAAGTATAGTATCAAGAAAGTTCGATGACCCGGGACTTGAACTCGGGTCGCCCCAAAGCAAAAAAAAAAAAAATTGTCAGGGTACTGAAAACTAGGCTATTGAGACTAGTAACTTCCTTCAATTTGATAAATATTAGAACCTTATTGTGTAAGAAACATAGGGGGAACGGAATCCGACGGCAAATAGTTCAGCTGTCGAAATCTGTTCCCCCGCTCCCATTATGAGAGGTGTTGATGTAATGGCTTAAAAAATGCTGATTATATTTTTGTGAGTGTATGGAGCTTAAACAGCATCAATTTGATAAATATAAGAACCTCAGTGTGTCAGAAATATGGGGGGAACAGAATCCGACGGCAAAAAGAAAACCAGTTGTCAGAATCCGTTCCCCCACTCGCATTATGAGAGGTGTTGATGTAATGGCTTAAAAAATGCTGATTCTATTTTTGTGAGTGTATGGAGCTTAAACAGCATCAATTTGATAAATATAAGAACCTCAGTGTGTCAGAAATATGGGGGGAACAGAATCCGACGGCAAAAAGAAAAACAGTTGTCAGAATCCGTTCCCCCACTCCCATTATGAGAGGTGTTTATGTAATGGCTTAAAAAATGCTGATTCTATTTTGTGTGTGGATGGAGCTTAACTTGCAACAGTTTAAAGAATATATTTTTTGCCTTTTATTATGATAGGAAAGTATAGTATCAAGAAAGTTCGATGACCCGGGACTTGAACTCGGGTAGCCCCAAATCTAAAAAAAAATATTGTGTAAGAAACATAGGGGGAACGGAATCCGACGGCAAATAGTTCAGCTGTCGAAATCTGTTCCCCCACTCCCATTATGAGAAGTGTTGATGTAATGGCTTAAACAATGCTGATTCTATTTTTGTGAGTGTATGGAGCTTAAACAGCATCAATTTGATAAATATAAGAACCTCAGTGTGTCAGAAATATGGGGGGAACAGAATCCCCAAATCTAAAAAAAAATATTGTCAGGGGACTGACCACTAGGCTATTGAGGTTAGCAAGATGCCACAATTTAATAAATATTAGAACCTTATTGTGTAAGAAACATAGGGGGAACGGAATCCGACGGCAAAAAAACAGCTGTCGGAATCCGTTCCCCCACTCCCATTATGAGAGGTGTTGATGTAATGAATTAAAAATGCTGATTCTATTTTGTGTGTGGATGGAGCTTAACTTGCATCAGTTTAAAGAATATATTTTTTGCTTTTAATTATGATAGGAAAGTATAGTATCAAGAAAGTTCGAAGACCCGGGACTTGAACTCGGGTCGCCCCAGAGCTAAAAAAGAATATTGTCAGGGGACTGACCACTAGGCTATTGAGACTAGCAAAATTCCACATTTTAATAAATATTAGAACCTTATTGTGTAAGAAACATAGGTGGAATGGAATCCGACAGCAAAAACACAGCTGTCGGAATCCGTTCCCCCACTCCCATTATGAGAGGTGTTGATGTAATGACTTAAAAAATGCTGATTCTATTTTGTGTGTGGATGGAGCTTAACTTGCATCAGTTTAAAGAACATATTTTTTGCCTTTTATTATGATAGGAAAGTATAGTATCAAGAAAGTTCGACGACCCTGGACTTGAACTCGGGTTGCCCAAAGCTAAAAAAAAATATTGTCAGGGTACTGACAACTAGGCTATTGAGACTAGTAACTTACTTCAATTTGATAAATATTAGAACCTTATTGTGTAAGAAACATAGGGGGAACGGAATCCGACGGCAAATAGTTCAGCTGTCGAAATCTGTTCCCCCACTCCCATTATGAGAAGTGTTGATGTAATGGCTTAAACAATGCTGATTCTATTTTTGTGAGTGTATGGAGCTTACTGTAAACAGCATCAATTTGATAAATATAAGAACCTCAGTGTGTCAGAAATATGGGGGGAACAGAATCCGACGGCAAAAAGAAAACCAGTTGTCAGAATCCGTTCCCCCACTCCCATTATGAGAGGTGTTGATGTAATGGCTTAAAAATTGCTGATTCTATTTTGTGTGTGGATGGAGCTTAACTTGCAACAGTTTAAAGAATATATTTTTTGCCTTTTATTATGATAGGAAAGTATAGTATCAAGAAAGTTCGATGACCCGGGACTTGAACTCGGGTCGCCCCAAAGCTAAAAAAAAATATTGTCAGGGGACTGACCACAAGGCTATTGAGGCTAGCAAAATGCTTCAATTTAATAAATATTAGAACCTTATTGTGTAAGAAACATAGGGGGAACGGAATCCGACGGCAAAAAAACAGCTGTCGGAATCCGTTCCCCCACTCCCATTATGAGAGGTGTTGATGTAATGACTTAAAAAATGCTGATTCTATTTTGTGTGTGGATGGAGCTTAACTTGCATCAGTTTAAAGAACATATTTTTTGCCTTTTATTATGATAGGAAAGTATAGTATCAAGAAAGTTCGACGACCCTGGACTTGAACTCGGGTTGCCCAAAGCTAAAAAAAATATTGTCAGGGTACTGACAACTAGGCTATTGAGACCAGTAACATCCTTTAATTTGATAAATATTAGAACCTTATTGTGTAAGAAACATAGGGGGAACGGAATCCGACGGCAAATAGTTCAGCTGTCGAAATCCGTTCCCCCACTCCCATTATGAGAGGTGTTGATGTAATGGCTTAAAAAATGCTGATTCTATTTTTGTGAGTGTATGGAGCTTAAACAGCATCAATTTGATAAATATAAGAACCTCAGTGTGTCAGAAATATGGGGGGAACAGAATCCGACGGCAAAAAGAAAACCAGTTGTCAGAATCCGTTCCCCCACTCCCATTATGAGAGGTGTTGATGTAATGGCTTAAAAATTGCTGATTCTATTTTGTGTGTGGATGGAGCTTAACTTGCAACAGTTTAAAGAATATATTTTTTGCCTTTTATTATGATAGGAAAGTATAGTATCAAGAAAGTTCGATGACCCGGGACTTGAACTCGGGTCGCCCCAAAGCTAAAAAAAAATATTGTCAGGGGACTGACCACAAGGCTATTGAGGCTAGCAAAATGCTTCAATTTAATAAATATTAGAACCTTATTGTGTAAGAAACATAGGGGGAACGGAATCCGACGGCAAGAAAACAGCTGTCGGAATCCGTTCCCCCACTCCCATTATGAGAGGTGTTGATGTAATGGGTTAAAAAATGCTGATTCTATTTTTGTGAGTGTATGGAGCTTAAACAGCATCAATTTGATAAATATAAGAACCTCAGTGTGTCAGAAATATGGGGGGAACAGAATCCGACAGCAAAAAGAAAAACAGCTGTCGGAATCCGTTCCCCCACTCCCATTATGAGAGGTGTTGATGTAATGACTTAAAAAATGCTGATTCTATTTTGTGTGTGGATGGAGCTTAACTTGCAACAGTTTAAAGAATATATTTTTTGCCTTTTATTATGATAGGAAAGTATAGTATCAAGAAAGTTCGATGACCCGGGACTTGAACTCGGGTCGCCCCAAAGCTAAAAAAAAATATTGTCAGGGGACTGACCACTAGGCTATTGAGGCAAGCAAAATGCTACAATTTAATAAATATTAGAACCTTATTGTGTAAGAAACATAGGGGGAACGGAATCCGACGGCAAATAGTTCAGCTGTCGAAATCTGTTCCCCCACTCCCATTATGAGAGGTGTTGATGTAATGGCTTAAAAAATGCTGATTCTATTTTTGTGAGTGTATAGAGCTTACTGTAAACAGCAACAATTTAATAAATATTAGAACCTTATTGTGTAAGAAACATAGGGGGAACGGAATCCGACGGCAAAAAAACAGCTGTCGGAATCCGTTCCCCCACTCCCATTATGAGAGGTGTTGATGTAATGACTTAAAAAATGCTGATTCTATTTTGTGTGTGGATGGAGCTTAACTTGCATCAGTTTAAAGAACATATTTTTTGCCTTTTATTATGATAGGAAAGTATAGTATCAAGAAAGTTCGACGACCCTGGACTTGAACTCGGGTTGCCCAAAGCTAAAAAAAATATTGTCAGGGTACTGACAACTAGGCTATTGAGACTAACAAAATGCTACAATTTAATAAATATTAGAACCTTATTGTGTAAGAAACATAGGGGGAACGGAATCCGACGGCAAAAAAACAGCTGTCGGAATCCGTTCCCCCACTCCCATTATGAGAGGTGTTGATGTAATGGCTTAAAAAATGCTGATTCTATTTTTGTGAGTGTATGGAGCTTAAACAGCATCAATTTGATAAATATAAGAACCTCAGTGTGTCAGAAATATGGGGGGAACAGAATCCGACAGCAAAAAGAAAAACAGCTGTCGGAATCCGTTCCCCCACTCCCATTATGAGAGGTGTTGATGTAATGACTTAAAAAATGCTGATTCTATTTTGTGTGTGGATGGAGCTTAACTTGCAACAGTTTAAAGAATATATTTTTTGCCTTTTATTATGATAGGAAAGTATAGTATCAAGAAAGTTCGATGACCCGGGACTTGAACTCGGGTCGCCCCAAAGCTAAAAAAAAATATTGTCAGGGGACTGACCACTAGGCTATTGAGGCAAGCAAAATGCTACAATTTAATAAATATTAGAACCTTATTGTGTAAGAAACATAGGGGGAACGGAATCCGACGGCAAATAGTTCGATTGTCGAAATCTGTTCCCCCACTCCCATTATGAGAGGTGTTGATGTAATGGCTTAAAAAATGCTGATTCTATTTTTGTGAGTGTATAGAGCTTACTGTAAACAGCATCAATTTGATAAATATAAGAACCTCAGTGTGTCAGAAATATGTGGGGGAACAGAATCCGACGGCAACAAGAAAACCAGTTGTCAGAATCCGTTCCCCCACTCCCATTATGAGAGGTGTTGATGTAATGGCTTAAAAATTGCTGATTCTATTTTGTGTGTGGATGGAGCTTAACTTGCAACAGTTTAAAGAATATATTTTTTGCCTTTTATTATGATAGGAAAGTATAGTATCAAGAAAGTTCGATGACCCGGGACTTGAACTCGGGTCGCCCCAAAGCTAAAAAAAAATATTGTCAGGGGACTGACCACAAGGCTATTGAGGCTAGCAAAATGCTTCAATTTAATAAATATTAGAACCTTATTGTGTAAGAAACATAGGGGGAACGGAATCCGACGGCAAAAAAACAGCTGTCGGAATCCGTTCCCCCACTCCCATTATGAGAGGTGTTGATGTAATGACTTAAAAAATGCTGATTCTATTTTGTGTGTGGATGGAGCTTAACTTGCATCAGTTTAAAGAACATATTTTTTGCCTTTTATTATGATAGGAAAGTATAGTATCAAGAAAGTTCGACGACCCTGGACTTGAACTCGGGTTGCCCAAAGCTAAAAAAAATATTGTCAGGGTACTGAGAACTAGGCTATTGAGACCAGTAACATCCTTTAATTTGATAAATATTAGAACCTTATTGTGTAAGAAACATAGGGGGAACGGAATCCGACGGCAAATAGTTCAGCTGTCGAAATCCGTTCCCCCACTCCCATTATGAGAGGTGTTGATGTAATGGCTTAAAAAATGCTGATTCTATTTTTGTGAGTGTATAGAGCTTAAACAGCATCAATTTGATAAATATAAGAACCTCAGTGTGTCAGAAATATGGGGGGAACAGAATCCGACGGCAAAAAGAAAACCAGTTGTCAGAATCCGTTCCCCCACTCCCATTATGAGAGGTGTAGATGTAATGGCTTAAAAATTGCTGATTCTATTTTGTGTGTGGATGGAGCTTAACTTGCAACAGTTTAAAGTATATATTTTTTGCCTTTTATTATGATAGGAAAGTATAGTATCAAGAAAGTTCGATGACCCGGGACTTGAACTCGGGTCGCCCCAAAGCTAAAAAAAAAAAATTGTCAGGGGACTGACCACTAGGCTATTGAGACTAACAAAATGCTACAATTTAATAAATATTAGAACCTTATTGTGTAAGAAACATAGGGGGAACGGAATCCGACGGCAAAAAAACAGCTGTCGGAATCCGTTCCCCCACTCCCATTATGAGAGGTGTTGATGTAATGGCTTAAAAAATGCTGATTCTATTTTTGTGAGTGTATGGAGCTTAAACAGCATCAATTTGATAAATATAAGAACCTCAGTGTGTCAGAAATATGGGGGGAACAGAATCCGACAGCAAAAAGAAAAACAGCTGTCGGAATCCGTTCCCCCACTCCCATTATGAGAGGTGTTGATGTAATGACTTAAAAAATGCTGATTCTATTTTGTGTGTGGATGGAGCTTAACTTGTATCAGTTTAAAGAACATATTTTTTGCCTTTTATTATGATAGGAAAGTATAGTATCAAGAAAGTTCGACGACCCTGGACTTGAACTCGGGTTGCCCAAAGCTAAAAAATAAATATTGCCAGGGTACTGACAACTAGGCTATTGAGACCAGTAACTTCCTTCAATTTGATAAATATTAGAACCTTATTGTGTAAGAAACATAGGGGGAACGGAATCCGACGGCAAATAGTTCAGCTGTCGAAATCCGTTCCCCCACTCCCATTATGAGAGGTGTTGATGTAATGGCTTAAAAAATGCTGCTTCTATTTTTGTGAGTGTATGGCGCTTAAACAGCATCAATTTTATAAATATAAGAACCTCAGTGTGTCAGAAATATGGGGGGAACAGAATCCGACGGCAAAAAGAAAAACAGTTGTCAGAATACGTTCCCCCACTCCCATTATGAGAGGTGTTGATGTAATGGCTTAAAAAATGCTGATTCTATTTTGTGTGTGGATGGAGCTTAACTTGCAACAGTTTAAAGAATATATTTTTGCCTTTTATTATGATAGGAAAGTATAGTATCAAGAAAGTTCGATGACCCGGGACTTGAACTCGGGTCGCCCCAGAGCTAAAAACAAATATTGTCAGGGGACTGACCACTAGGCTATTGAGGCTAACAAATGCTACAATTTAATAAATATTAGAACCTTATTGTGTAAGAAACATAGGGGGAACGGAATCCGACGGCAAAAAAACAGCTGTCGGAATCCGTTCCCCCACTGCCATTATGAGAGGTGTTGATGTAATGAATTAAAAATGCTGATTCTATTTTGTGTGTGGATGGAGCTTAACTTGCATCAGTTTAAAGAATATATTTTTTGCTTTTAATTATGATAGGAAAGTATAGTATCAAGAAAGTTCGAAGACCCGGGACTTGACACTCGGGTCGCCCCAAAGCTAAAAAAGAATATTGTCAGGGGACTGACCACTAGGCTATTGAGACTAGCAAAATTCCACAATTTAATAAATATTAGAACCTTATTGTGTAAGAAACATAGGGGGAACGGAATCCGACGGCAAAAAAAAACAGCTGTCGGAATCCGTTGCCCCACTCCCATTATGAGAGGTGTTGATGTAATGACTTAAAAAATGCTGATTCTATTTTGTGTGTGGATGGAGCTTAACTTGCAACAGTTTAAAGAATATATTTTTTGCCTTTTATTATGATAGGAAAGTATAGTATCAAGAAAGTTCGATGACCCGGGACTTGAACTCGGGTCGCCCCAAAGCTAAAAAAGAAGATTTTCAGGGGACTGACCACTAGGCTATTGAGACTAGCAAAACTCTACAATTTAATACATATTAGAACCTTATTGTGTAAGAAACATAGGGGGAACGGAATCCGACGGCAAAAAAACAGCTGTCGGAATCCGTTCCCCCACTCCCATTATGAGAGGTGTTGATGTAATGACTTAAAAAATGCTGATTCTATTTTGTGTGTGGATGGAGCTTAACTTGCATCAGTTTACATAACATATTTTTTGCCTTTTATTATGATAGGGAAGTATAGTATCAAGAAAGTTCGACGACCCTGGACTTGAACTCGGGTTTCCCAAAGCTAAAAAAAAATATTGTCAGTGGACTGACCACTAGGCTATTGAGGCTAGCAAGATACCACAATTTAATAAATATTAGAACCTTATTGTGTAAGAAACATAGGGGGAACGGAATCCGATGGCAAAAAAACAGCTGTCGGAATCCGTTCCCCCACTCCCATTATGAGGGGTGTTGATGTAATGGCTTAAAAAATGCTGATTCTATTTTTGTGAGTGTATGGAGCTTAACTTGCATCAGTTTAAAGAATATATTTTTTGCCTTTTATTATGATAGGAAAGTATTATCAAGAAAGTTCGATGACCCGGGACTTGAACTCGGGTCGCCCCAAAGCTAAAAAAAAATATTGTCAGGGGACTGACCACTAGGCTATTGAGGCTAGCTAAATGCTACAATTTAATAAATATTAGAACCTTATTGTGTAAGAAACATAGGAGGAACGGAATCCGACGGCAAAAAAAAAACAGCTGTCTGAATCCGTTCCCCCACTCCCATTATGAGAGGTGTTGATGTAATGACTTAAAAAATGCTGATTATATTTTGTGTGTGGATGGAGCTTAACTTGCATCAGTTTAAAGAACATATTTTTTGCCTTTTATTATGATAGGAAAGTATAGTATCAAGAAAGTTCGATGACCCGGGACTTGAACTCGGGTAGCCCCAAATCTAAAAAAAAATATTGTCAGGGGACTGACCACTAGGCTATTGAGGCTAGCAAGATGCCACAATTTAATAAATATTAGAACCTTATTGTGTAAGAAACATAGGGGGAACGGAATCCGACGGCAAAAAAACAGCTGTCGGAATCCGTTCCCCCACTCCCATTATGAGAGGTGTTGATGTAATGACTTAAAAAAATGCTGATTCTATTTTGTGTGTGGATGGAGCTTAACTTGCATCAGTTTAAAGAACATATTTTTTGCCTTTTATTATGATAGGAAAGTATAGTATCAAGAAAGTTCGACGACCCTGGACTTGAACTCGGGTTGCCCAAAGCTAAAAAAAATATTGTCAGGGGACTGACCACTAGGCTATTGGGGCTAGCAAAATGCTACAATTTAATAAATATTAGAACCTTATTGTGTAAGAAACATAGGGGGAACGGAATCCGACGGCAAAAAAACAGCTGTCAGAATCCGTTCCCCCACTCCCATTATGAGAGGTGTTGATGTAATGACTTAAAAAATGCTGATTCTATTTAGTGTGTGGATGGAGATTAACTTGCAACAGTTTAAAGAATATATTTTTTGCCTTTTATTATGATAGGAAAGTATAGTATCAAGAAAGTTCGATGACCCGGGACTTGAACTCGGGTAGCCCCAAATCTAAAAAAAAATATTGTCAGGGGACTGACCACTAGGCTATTGAGGCTAGCAAGATGCCACAATTTAATAAATATTAGAACCTTATTGTGTAAGAAACATAGGGGGAACAGAATCCGACGGCAAAAAAACAGCTGTCGGAATCCGTTCCCCCACTCCCATTATGAGAGGTGTTGATGTAATGACTTAAAACATGCTGATTCTATTTTGTGTGTGGATGGAGCTTAACTTGCAACAGTTTAAAGAATATATTTTTTGCCTTTTATTATGATAGGAAAGTATAGTATCAAGAAAGTTCGATGACCCGGGACTTGAACTCGGGTCGCCCCAAAGCTAAAAAAAAAAATTGTCAGGGGACTGACCACTAGGCTATTGAGGCTAGCAAAATGTTACAATTTAATAAATATTAGAACCTTATTGTGTAAGAAACATAGGGGGAACGGAATCCGACGGCAAAAAAACAGCTGTCGGAATCCGTTCCCCCACTCCCATTATGAGAGGTGTTGATGTAATGACTTAAAAAATGCTGATTCTATTTTTTGTGTGGATGGAGCTTAACTTGCATCAGTTTAAAGAACATATTTTTTGCCTTTTATTATGATAGGAAAGTATAGTATCAAGAAAGTTCGATGACCCGGGACTTGAACTCGGGTCGCCCCAAAGCTAAAAAAAAAAATTGTCAGGGGACTGACCACTAGGCTATTGAGGCTAGCAAAATGCTACAATTTAATAAATATTAGAACCTTATTGTGTAAGAAACATAGGGGGAACGGAATCCGACGGCAAAAAAACAGCTGTCGGAATCCGTTCCCCCACTCCCATTATGAGAGGTGTTGATGTAATGACTTAAAAAATGCTGATTCTATTTTTTGTGTGGATGGAGCTTAACTTGCATCAGTTTAAAGAACATATTTTTTGCCTTTTATTATGATAGGAAAGTATAGTATCAAGAAAGTTCGACGACCCTGGACTTGAACTCGGGTTGCCCAAAGCTAAAAAAAATATTGTCAGGGTACTGAAAACTAGGCTATTGAGACTAGTAACTTCCTTCAATTTGATAAATATTAGAACCTTATTGTGTAAGAAACATAGGGGGAACGGAATCCGACGGCAAATAGTTCAGCTGTCGAAATCTGTTCCCCCGCTCCCATTATGAGAGGTGTTGATGTAATGGCTTAAAAAAGGCTGATTCTATTTTTGTGAGTGTATGGAGCTTAAACAGCATCAATTTGATAAATATAAGAACCTCAGAAATATGGGGGGAACAGAATCCGACGGCAAAAAGAAAACCAGTTGTCAGAATCCGTTCCCCCACTCCCATTATGAGAGGTGTTGATGTAATGGCTTAAAAAATGCTGATTCTATTTTGTGTGTGGATGGAGCTTAACTTGCAACAGTTTAAAGAATATATTTTTTGCCTTTTATTATGATAGGAAAGTATAGTATCAAGAAAGTTCGATGACCCGGGACTTGAACTCAGGTCGCCCCAAAGCTAAAAAAAAATATTGTCAGGGGACTGACCACAAGGCTATTGAGGCTAGCAAAATGCTACAATTTAATAAATATTAGAACCTTATTGTGTAAGAAACATAGGGGGAACGGAATCCGACGGCAACAACACAGCTGTCGGAATCCGTTCCCCCACTCCCATTATGAGAGGTGTTGATGTAATGACTTAAAAAATGCTGATTCTATTTTGTGTGTGGATGGAGCTTAACTTGTATCAGTTTAAAGAACATATTTTTTGCCTTTTATTATGATAGGAAAGTATAGTATCAAGAAAGTTCGACGACCCTGGACTTGAACTCAGGTTGCCCAAAGCTAAAAAATAAATATTGTCAGGGTACTGACAACTAGGCTATTGAGACCAGTAACTTCCTTCAATTTGATAAATATTAGAACCTTATTGTGTAAGAAACATAGGGGGAACGGAATCCGACGGCAAATAGTTCAGCTGTCGAAATCCGTTCCCCCACTCCCATTATGAGAGGTGTTGATGTAATGGCTTAAAAAATGCTGCTTCTATTTTTGTGAGTGTATGGCGCTTAAACAGCATCAATTTGATAAATATAAGAACCTCAGTGTGTCAGAAATATGGGGGGAACAGAATCCGATGGCAAAAAGAAAAACAGTTGTCAGAATCCGTTCCCCCACTCCCATTATGAGAGGTGTTGATGTAATGGCTTAAAAAATGCTGATTCTATTTTGTGTGTGGATGGAGCTTAACTTGCAACAGTTTAAAGAATATATTTTTTGCCTTTTATTATGATAGGAAAGTATAGTATCAAGAAAGTTCGATGACCCGGGATTTGAACTCGGGTCGCCCCAGAGCTAAAAAAAAATATTGTCAGGGGACTGACCACTAGGCTAATGAGGCTAACAAATGCTACAATTTAATAAATATTAGAACCTTATTGTGTAAGAAACATAGGGGGAACGGAATCCGACGGCAAAAAAAACAGCTGTCGGAATCCGTTCCCCCACTGCCATTATGAGAGGTGTTGATGTAATGAATTAAAAATGCTGATTCTATTTTGTGTGTGGATGGAGCTTAACTTGCATCAGTTTAAAGAATATATATTTTTGCTTTTAATTATGATAGGAAAGTATAGTATCAAGAAAGTTCGAAGACCCGGGACTTGAACTCGGGTCGCCCCAGAGCTAAAAAAGAATATTGTCAGGGGACTGACCACTAGGCTATTGAGACTAGCAAAATTCCACATTTTAATAAATATTAGAACCTTATTGTGTAAGAAACATAGGGGGAACGGAATCCGACGGCAAAAAAAACAGCTGTCGGAATCCGTTCCCCCACTCCCCATTATGAGAGGTGTTGATGTAATGACTTAAAAAATGCTGATTCTATTTTGTGTGTGGATGGAGCTTAACTTGCAGCAGTTTAAAGAATATATTTTTTGCCTTTTATTATGATAGGAAAGTATAGTATCAAGAAAGTTCGATGACCCGGGACTTGAACTCGGGTCGCCCCAAAGCTAAAAAAGAAGATTGTCAGGGGACTGACCACTAGGCTATTGAGATTAGCAAAACTCTACAATTTAATACATATTAGAACCTTATTGTGTAAGAAACATAGGGGGAACGGAATCCGACGGCAAAAAAACAGCTGTCGGAATCCGTTCCCCCACTCCCATTATGAGAGGTGTTGATGTAATGACTTAAAAAATGCTGATTCTATTTTTGTGTGTGGATGGAGCTTAACTTGCATCAGTTTACATAACATATTTTTTGCCTTTTATTATGATAGGGAAGTATAGTATCAAGAAAGTTCGACGACCCTGGACTTGAACTCGGGTTTCCCAAAGCTAAAAAAAAATATTGTCAGTGGACTGACCACTAGGCTATTGAGGCTAGCAAGATACCACAATTTAATAAATATTAGAACCTTATTGTGTAAGAAACATAGGGGGAACGGAATCCGATGGCAAAAAAACAGCTGTCGGAATCCGTTCCCCCACTCCCATTATGAGGGGTGTTGATGTAATGGCTTAAAAAATGCTGATTCTATTTTTGTGAGTGTATGGAGCTTAACTTGCATCAGTTTAAAGAATATATTTTTTGCCTTTTATTATGATAGGAAAGTATTATCAAGAAAGTTCGATGACCCGGGACTTGAACTCGGGTCGCCCCAAAGCTAAAAAAAAATATTGTCAGGGGACTGACCACTAGGCTATTGAGGCTAGCGAAATGCTACAATTTAATAAATATTAGAACCTTATTGTGTAAGAAACATAGGAGGAACGGAATCCGACGGCAAAAAAAAACAGCTGTCTGAATCCGTTCCCCCACTCCCATTATGAGAGGTGTTGATGTAATGACTTAAAAAATGCTGATTATATTTTGTGTGTGGATGGAGCTTAACTTGCATCAGTTTAAAGAACATATTTTTTGCCTTTTATTATGATAGGAAAGTATAGTATCAAGAAAGTTCGATGACCCGGGACTTGAACTCGGGTAGCCCCAAATCTAAAAAAAAATATTGTCAGGGGACTGACCACTAGGCTATTGAGGCTAGCAAGATGCCACAATTTAATAAATATTAGAACCTTATTGTGTAAGAAACATAGGGGGAACGGAATCCGACGGCAAAAAAACAGCTGTCGGAATCCGTTCCCCCACTCCCATTATGAGAGGTGTTGATGTAATGACTTAAAAAAATGCTGATTCTATTTTGTGTGTGGATGGAGCTTAACTTGCATCAGTTTAAAGAACATATTTTTTGCCTTTTATTATGATAGGAAAGTATAGTATCAAGAAAGTTCGACGACCCTGGACTTGAACTCGGGTTGCCCAAAGCTAAAAAAAATATTGTCAGGGGACTGACCACTAGGCTATTGGGGCTAGCAAAATGCTACAATTTAATAAATATTAGAACCTTATTGTGTAAGAAACATAGGGGGAACGGAATCCGACGGCAAAAAAACAGCTGTCAGAATCCGTTCCCCCACTCCCATTATGAGAGGTGTTGATGTAATGACTTAAAAAATGCTGATTCTATTTAGTGTGTGGATGGAGATTAACTTGCAACAGTTTAAAGAATATATTTTTTGCCTTTTATTATGATAGGAAAGTATAGTATCAAGAAAGTTCGATGACCCGGGACTTGAACTCGGGTAGCCCCAAATCTAAAAAAAAATATTGTCAGGGGACTGACCACTAGGCTATTGAGGCTAGCAAGATGCCACAATTTAATAAATATTAGAACCTTATTGTGTAAGAAACATAGGGGGAACAGAATCCGACGGCAAAAAAACAGCTGTCGGAATCCGTTCCCCCACTCCCATTATGAGAGGTGTTGATGTAATGACTTAAAAAATGCTGATTCTATTTTTTGTGTGGATGGAGCTTAACTTGCATCAGTTTAAAGAACATATTTTTTGCCTTTTATTATGATAGGAAAGTATAGTATCAAGAAAGTTCGATGACCCGGGACTTGAACTCGGGTCGCCCCAAAGCTAAAAAAAAAAATTGTCAGGGGACTGACCACTAGGCTATTGAGGCTAGCAAAATGCTACAATTTAATAAATATTAGAACCTTATTGTGTAAGAAACATAGGGGGAACGGAATCCGACGGCAAAAAAACAGCTGTCGGAATCCGTTCCCCCACTCCCATTATGAGAGGTGTTGATGTAATGACTTAAAAAATGCTGATTCTATTTTTTGTGTGGATGGAGCTTAACTTGCATCAGTTTAAAGAACATATTTTTTGCCTTTTATTATGATAGGAAAGTATAGTATCAAGAAAGTTCGACGACCCTGGACTTGAACTCGGGTTGCCCAAAGCTAAAAAAAATATTGTCAGGGTACTGAAAACTAGGCTATTGAGACTAGTAACTTCCTTCAATTTGATAAATATTAGAACCTTATTGTGTAAGAAACATAGGGGGAACGGAATCCGACGGCAAATAGTTCAGCTGTCGAAATCTGTACCCCCGCTCCCATTATGAGAGGTGTTGATGTAATGGCTTAAAAAAGGCTGATTCTATTTTTGTGAGTGTATGGAGCTTAAACAGCATCAATTTGATAAATATAAGAACCTCAGAAATATGGGGGGAACAGAATCCGACGGCAAAAAGAAAACCAGTTGTCAGAATCCGTTCCCCCACTCCCATTATGAGAGGTGTTGATGTAATGGCTTAAAAAATGCTGATTCTATTTTGTGTGTGGATGGAGCTTAACTTGCAACAGTTTAAAGAATATATTTTTTGCCTTTTATTATGATAGGAAAGTATAGTATCAAGAAAGTTCGATGACCCGGGACTTGAACTCAGGTCGCCCCAAAGCTAAAAAAAAATATTGTCAGGGGACTGACCACAAGGCTATTGAGGCTAGCAAAATGCTACAATTTAATAAATATTAGAACCTTATTGTGTAAGAAACATAGGGGGAACGGAATCCGACGGCAACAAAACAGCTGTCGGAATCCGTTCCCCCACTCCCATTATGAGAGGTGTTGATGTAATGACTTAAAAAATGCTGATTCTATTTTGTGTGTGGATGGAGCTTAACTTGTATCAGTTTAAAGAACATATTTTTTGCCTTTTATTATGATAGGAAAGTATAGTATCAAGAAAGTTCGACGACCCTGGACTTGAACTCAGGTTGCCCAAAGCTAAAAAATAAATATTGTCAGGGTACTGACAACTAGGCTATTGAGACCAGTAACTTCCTTCAATTTGATAAATATTAGAACCTTATTGTGTAAGAAACATAGGGGGAACGGAATCCGACGGCAAATAGTTCAGCTGTCGAAATCCGTTCCCCCACTCCCATTATGAGAGGTGTTGATGTAATGGCTTAAAAAATGCTGCTTCTATTTTTGTGAGTGTATGGCGCTTAAACAGCATCAATTTGATAAATATAAGAACCTCAGTGTGTCAGAAATATGGGGGGAACAGAATCCGATGGCAAAAAGAAAAACAGTTGTCAGAATCCGTTCCCCCACTCCCATTATGAGAGGTGTTGATGTAATGGCTTAAAAAATGCTGATTCTATTTTGTGTGTGGATGGAGCTTAACTTGCAACAGTTTAAAGAATATATTTTTTGCCTTTTATTATGATAGGAAAGTATAGTATCAAGAAAGTTCGATGACCCGGGATTTGAACTCGGGTCGCCCCAGAGCTAAAAAAAAATATTGTCAGGGGACTGACCACTAGGCTAATGAGGCTAACAAATGCTACAATTTAATAAATATTAGAACCTTATTGTGTAAGAAACATAGGGGGAACGGAATCCGACGGCAAAAAAACAGCTGTCGGAATCCGTTCCCCCACTGCCATTATGAGAGGTGTTGATGTAATGAATTAAAAATGCTGATTCTATTTTGTGTGTGGATGGAGCTTAACTTGCATCAGTTTAAAGAATATATATTTTTGCTTTTAATTATGATAGGAAAGTATAGTATCAAGAAAGTTCGAAGACCCGGGACTTGAACTCGGGTCGCCCCAGAGCTAAAAAAGAATATTGTCAGGGGACTGACCACTAGGCTATTGAGACTAGCAAAATTCCACATTTTAATAAATATTAGAACCTTATTGTGTAAGAAACATAGGGGGAACGGAATCCGACGGCAAAAAAAACAGCTGTCGGAATCCGTTCCCCCACTCCCCATTATGAGAGGTGTTGATGTAATGACTTAAAAAATGCTGATTCTATTTTGTGTGTGGATGGAGCTTAACTTGCAGCAGTTTAAAGAATATATTTTTTGCCTTTTATTATGATAGGAAAGTATAGTATCAAGAAAGTTCGATGACCCGGGACTTGAACTCGGGTCGCCCCAAAGCTAAAAAAGAAGATTGTCAGGGGACTGACCACTAGGCTATTGAGATTAGCAAAACTCTACAATTTAATACATATTAGAACCTTATTGTGTAAGAAACATAGGGGGAACGGAATCCGATGGCAAAAAAACAGCTGTCGGAATCCGTTCCCCCACTCCCATTATGAGAGGTGTTGATGTAATGACTTAAAAAATGCTGATTCTATTTTTGTGAGTGTATGGAGCTTAAACAGCATCAATTTGATAAATATAAGAACCTCAGTGTGTCAGAAATATGGGGGGAACAGAATCCGACGGTAAAAATAAAAACAGTTGTCAGAATCCGTTCCCCCACTCCCATTATGAGAGGTGTTGATGTAATGGCTTAAAAAATGCTGATTCTATTTTGTGTGTGGATGGAGCTTAACTTGCAACAGTTTAAAGAATATATTTTTTGCCTTTTATTATGATAGGATAGTATAGTATCAAGAAAGTTCGATGACCCGGGACTTGAACTCGGGTCGCCCCAAAGCTAAAAAAAAATATTGTCAGGGGACTGACCACTAGGCTATTGAGGCTAGCAAGATTCCACAATTTAATAAATATTAGAACCTTATTGTGTAAGAAACATAGGGGGAACGGAATCCAACGGCAAAAAAACAGCTGTCGGAATCCGTTCCCCCACTCCCATTATGAGAGGTGTTGATGTAATGGCTTAAAAAATGCTGATTCTATTTTTGTGAGTGTATGGAGCTTAAACAACATCAATTTGATAAATATAAGAACCTCAGTGTGTCAGAAATATGGGGGGAACGGAATCCGACGGCAAAAAAACAGCTGTCGGAATCCTTTCCCCCACTCCCATTATGAGAGGTGTTGATGTAATGACTTAAAAAATGCTGATTCTATTTTGTGTGTGGATGGAGCTTAACTTGCAACAGTTTAAAGAATATATTTTTTGCCTTTTATTATGATAGGAAAGTATAGTATCAAGAAAGTTCGATGACCCGGGACTTGAACTCGGGTCGCCCCAAAGCTAAAAAAAAATATTGTCAGGGGACTGACCACTAGGCTATTGAGGCTAGCAAAATGGTACAATTTAATAAATATTAGAACCTTATTGTGTAAGAAACATAGGGGGAACGGAATCCGACGGCAAATAGTTCAGCTGTCGAAATCTGTTCCCCCACTCCCATTATGAGAGGTGTTGATGTAATGGCTTAAAAAATGCTGATTCTATTTTTGTGAGTGTATAGAGCTTACTGTAAACAGCATCAATTTGATAAATATAAGAACCTCAGTGTGTCAGAAATATGGGGGGAACAGAATCCGACGGCAAAAAGAAAACCAGTTGTCAGAATCCGTTCCCCCACTCCCATTATGAGAGGTGTTGATGTAATGGCTTAAAAATTGCTGATTCTATTTTGTGTGTGGATGGAGCTTAACTTGCAACAGTTTAAAGAATATATTTTTTGCCTTTTATTATGATAGGAAAGTATAGTATCAAGAAAGTTCGATGACCCGGGACTTGAACTCGGGTCGCCCCAAAGCTAAAAAAAAAAATTGTCAGGGGACTGACCACTAGGCTATTGAGGCTAGCAAAATGCTACAATTTAATAAATATTAGAACCTTATTGTGTAAGAAACATAGGGGGAACGGAATCCGACGGCAAAAAAACAGCTGTCGGAATCCGTTCCCCCACTCCCATTATGAGAGGTGTTGATGTAATGACTTAAAAAATGCTGATTCTATTTTTTGTGTGGATGGAGCTTAACTTGCATCAGTTTAAAGAACATATTTTTTGCCTTTTATTATGATAGGAAAGTATAGTATCAAGAAAGTTCGACGACCCTGGACTTGAACTCGGGTTGCCCAAAGCTAAAAAAAATATTGTCAGGGTACTGAAAACTAGGCTATTGAGACTAGTAACTTCCTTCAATTTGATAAATATTAGAACCTTATTGTGTAAGAAACATAGGGGGAATGGAATCCGACGGCAAATAGTTCAGCTGTCGAAATCTGTTCCCCCGCTCCCATTATGAGAGGTGTTGATGTAATGGCTTAAAAAAGGCTGATTCTATTTTTGTGAGTGTATGGAGCTTAAACAGCATCAATTTGATAAATATAAGAACCTCAGAAATATGGGGGGAACAGAATCCGACGGCAAAAAGAAAAACAGTTGTCAGAATCCGTTCCCCCACTCCCATTATGAGAGGTGTTGATGTAATAGCTTAAAAAATGCTGATTCTATTTTGTGTGTGGATGGAGCTTAACTTGCAATAGTTTAAAGAATATATTTTTTGCCTTTTATTATGATAGGAAATTATAGTATCAAGAAAGTTCGATGACCCGGGACTTGAACTCGGGTCACCCCAAAGCTAAAAAAAAATATTGTCAGGGGACTGACCACAAGGCTATTGAGGCTAGCAAAATGCTACAATTTAATAAATATTAGAACCTTATTGTGTAAGAAACATAGGTGGAATGGGATCCGACAGCAAAAACACAGCTGTCGGAATCCGTTCCCACACTCCCATTATGAGAGGTGTTGATAAAATGACTTAAAAAATGCTGATTCTATTTTGTGTGTGGATGGAGCTTGTAACACCTCCTTTCTTTTTAAAGATGTTACTCTGAGGGGGTTCAACAGAATTTTGACATGTACTGATAACAATAACTCTTCACAAAACAAATGATCATTTGCTTCAATTTTATTTTCTTCACCAGTGCTTAATAAATGTGTCAAAAAGACAATAGAAATAAAGTCAGAGATCTTGGAGGTCTTTGTCTCTTCAATAAAGAGTCAATGAGATGGAGAAAACTTATCTCTTGGTATGTCTTGTCTTTGATAAGGTGTGTGTTGATGAAGTGATGATGAAGATGCAATGAGTCTCAGATCCCCAGAGTTATTTGAGTGCGATGCAAAGATTGAGTGCGATGCAATGATAGTAATCCTATAATCCTCCATACAAGAAAAGATTGTTTGAAATGAAGATGCTCAGTGAGCTGTCCTCAGCGCCACATAGCTGACCATGTGCAAGGCCATGTGCTGTAGGCTTGATGCTGGTGTGAACCGCTCTCGGATTCACTGTCTCTAGAATTCAGTCCGTGCTCACAAAGGAACATGTGGTAACTAAAATGTCCTTTCTAGAAAGAAATCAAATAACTAACATCAGTGATCTCAAACAAACACAACATCAAATATAAACCAAACCATACTCACAGTTGAGCAGAAACTCAAAGAGTTCTCAACACAGGACATTGGATGAGAAAGAAGGTAGCACAAGATCAATCCTCAGATTTCCCTCTACCAAACGAACTGACTTACTCTATGGTGTGAGTGTTTATATACCCAGTTACCTCCAGGCAATAGCGCCCTCTAACTGTTCCTGTTGTTACTGCCCGTGACTCCAGTACATCACAACAGGGTCTTAACAAAAATACTTAAAGAACAAATAAATAAATAATACAGAATTACAAAAAGTAACATTTTGTCCGTTACATACCCCTCCCTTTGGTGTCAAAAATTTGACATATGGTAAATTTTTAAGTTTTGGGTATGATAACTGTCAATCTGGGTAGGATCAGATAACATTGTCACCTTGTAATTTACTGGACCTAGCCTTTTAACTACTTTAGCTGGACCTCTCCATTTTGGTGCAATTTTAGCCATGAAACCATCATCTGCACGAGATAAAGGATGAGTACGCACCCAAACTAGATCACCCTCCTGGAAGTCTTGAGTTCTTCTCTTGAGGTTGTAATACTTTCTCTGTTTAGTTTGTGCTTTCTCAACATTTTCTCTAACAGTTTCGTACAGTAGTTTCTGGCGATCAATGGTACTGTAGCTTGGTTGATCTGGATCTGGCGGACTCTGTAGAGCTCTTTGTAGTGGTCCTTTTAATTGACGTCCCAGGGCCACTTCAGCAGGTGAAAATCCGGTACTTTCATGCCATGCAGTATTCAAAGCAAACCTAAATTCACAGATCCACTGATCCCAAGTGCGGTGATTATTGTCAACATAGGATGCGATCATGGTTTTTAGATTACGGTTAATGCGTTCAGTCAAGTTTGATTGTGGATGATAAGCAGTTGTGAGTTTTTGAGTTACCTGCCACTGCTTGCACAACTGATCCAGGAGGTTTGAGGTGAATTGAGTGCCTCTATCAGAAACAATAAAAGCTGGTGTTCCCCACCTTGTAAATATCTCTTCGATGAGAATACGAACAATGATGGTAGATTTGGCAGATCTCATGGGAAAGACCTCTACCCATTTAGAGAAGTAGTCTACCACCACTAGAAGATATTCATTTTGACGAGTACTCCGTGGGAATGGTCCCATAATGTCCATGCCAAGCATGTATCCGGGCTCAACAATGGGCACACTTTGGAGACATCCTGCTGGCTTTAAGTTTGTAAACTTATACTGCTGACATTTTTCACACTCTTTGCAGTGTTGCCATACGTCAATACGCATGGAAGGCCAATAAGCAAATTCTAGGAGTCTCATTAGAGTTTTAAATTTGCCTAAATGTCCACTGAGGGGGCTATCATGGGCATATGTTAAAAACTCTTCCTTCAAGCTAGCAGGTACCATAATTTGGAACTTTCGACCTCCTTTGGGGACTGGGACACTCCTGAATAAAATATCATTTTTCAAGACATAGTGAGTCCTCATAAGATCAGTGGTATTTTGGTTTTTGGCTCTTACCATGATTTCTTGGCACTCTGAATCTTTCTTCTGCTCAGCAGCAATCTGAGCCAGGTCCATTGGCAGTTCACAAGTGATAGGATTAAGAACATGTTTTGCAGGTGTGTGCATCAGCATGGCTGTTGGTTCAGCTAGATATCTCCTTGACAATACATCAGCAACAACATTACATTGTCCTTTTCTATAACGTACTACAAAGTGATAGCCTTGAAGTCTGATAGTCCATCTTTCCAACCTAGACGAAGGCTTTGGGTGCTGGAAAAGCCAAACCAAGGAAGCATGGTCAGTGATTACTTCAAATGCTCTGCCCTCAAGATAATGATGCCACTTTTCCACAGCCCAGACTACCGCTAGACATTCTTTCTCTGATGCGGAATATGATCTCTCAGCACCTCTCAGTAATCTAGATGCATAAGCAATCACTTTCTCTTGTCCATCCACCTCTTGTGTCAGCACTGCTCCCAAACCAACTCCGCTTGCATCTGTTTGCACTTTAAAAGAAGAATTAAAATGGGGTGTGTTTAACACAGGGGCTTTAGTCAGGTCATCTTTGAGTAATTCAAACGAACTCTGACACTCGTCTGTCCATATCCATTTAGCTCCTTTTTTCTTTAGTGCATGTAAGGGTGCTGCTTTAGTGGAGAAATCTGAAATAAAACGGTGGTACCAAGCCGCAAGACCTAGGAACCGTTGTAATTCTTTTATGGAAGTTGGTGTAGGGAATGATTTGACCGCGTCCACATTGTCAGCATTCACTTTGACTCCATCAGCAGTGATTGTGTGACCCAAGTAGTCCAGTGATGAACAGATAAATTTGCACTTCTTGAGATTGAGAGTGAGACCGGCAGTGTGCAGACTGTTGAATACTTGATTAAGATGTTGCAGATGTGTTTGAATGTCTGGTGAGTATACAATGATGTCGTCTATGTATACCATACAACACCTGTTTTTGTGCTCTCGGAGAACTTGTTCCATTAAACGTTGGAAAGAGGCAGCTGCATTTTTAAGACCAAAGGGAAGACACAAAAATTCATATAACCCTGAAGCGGTTACAAATGCAGTCTTCTCCACACTTGTAGCATTCATCTCTACTTGCCAGTAGCCACTCTTCAAGTCCAAAGTGCTAAACACCTTGGCTCCTTGCAAAGAATCCAGTATATCTGTAATTTGGGGCATCGGATAAGCATCAAGGTGAGTTTTAGAATTAAGACCACGATAGTCAACGCATAACCGAGATCCACCATCCTTCTTATCTACTACCACAACAGGGGAAGCCCATGGTGACGTGGAAGGTCTAATGATTTTTTGTTGAAGCAATTCTTTGATTTGTTCTTCAATAAAATCATTCTTGACTCTTGATACTCGATAAGGTCTCTTTCTTAGGGGAAGTTCATCAATTGTTTTTATTTCATGTTTGATGCAGTTTGTACGTCCTAGCTTGTGAGTGCAAACTGATGACCAATCATACATGAGAGATTTCAACTGATTCTTTACCGTGAAGGAGGCATGAGAATTTTCCACGGCTTGTTCAATGAGCTTCGAGTCTTCCTTTTTTGAGATCCATTCGGTATCATCTTGTGCAGCATAAAACTGAATGGTAGCATTCTCATGAAGTTCATTAAAACAAATGGGGTGACTGGCGTTGGAATCAGGCAAGTAAACACGTGAAGAATTAAAATCAATGGTGACTTTTGCTTCCCTTAGGAAATCCAGTCCCAGGATAACAGGAACAGCCAAGTCTTCATCATTCATCACATAGAACGTGACAGCAAGTTTCACTCCATATATTTCACATTGCCAGATAACCTTTCCCTGAGTTCTCTGACTTTGACCATTAGCAAGCATAAAAGATTGAGTACTTTCGGTCAGTTGCTCATCATTTCTTCTCAACCTCTGCCAAACTTTCTGCTGCATCAAAGAGAAGGTGCTTCCAGTGTCAATTACAGCATTAAAGTAAGAGTGATTTAAAATTATCGGAGTTTGCAGCACATTATTATATTGAGAGCTGCAAGTTGGATCAACGAGCATGAGGTGATTCTGTTGCCCTCTTCCACCAGCAGATTTCTTCCTCTGCTCCTCTTCTTTTCCTTGATTCCATCTCTTTTTACTCTCCACCCAATCCTTCTCTATCTGAGTACCGAGACGGACCAGATCATCAACCGTCTTCACTGTTCCCCTTAACAACGAAGCCAGTCGAGGGTTGCAGTTTCTTAAAGTCGCTTGAACGATCTCAGTTTCAGACATTTTAGGATTATTCTTCAGGCACAGAGCTCTGTAATTGAAAACAAAGTCTCTAATGTTCTCATTAATCCCTTGACGATAGTTTGCTAATTTTTGGGCAGCAACTTCTTTATGATCTTCATTTAAAAAAGAAAAAAGAAACTTTTCTTTGAAAGAAGACCAGTCTTTTATATTTTGTTTCTCCGCTTTCCACCAGCTCTTAGCGGTACCTTTCAGACTCACAGATAATGATGCTAACAGCTCTTCAGGATACAGAGGTCTCAGCTCATTATATTCTTCAAATCGATCAATAAAATCAATTGGGTCTTCTACATCAAGATTACTGAAGGTAGGCAGTTCAAGTTTAACTGGAGGATTAGGAGATGAGGAAAGATACGTTACTTGCTTTGAGCCGTGTTGTGGAGCTGGGTCAACCTTGGATGGGTATTGAGACATCTTATGAGTAGAAGTAGTACTGGTGTGCATGGGAGTAGACATAAGAGGTTTGAAGGTTTTAAATTGTTGCTCTAATTGTCGGTCTCGTCGCTTTAAGCAATCCACAATACTTTGGCCCATATCGTCGATTTTGGAAAGGAACAGCTGCTTAACACGATCCAACTCTCTTTGCAAACCATAGTTCATTTTGTCTTCACATGCTTGTAACTCTGCATTCATAGTTTCGATGGTAACCAGTCCACTGATACGATGCTCAAGATCAGCAAGATGCTCCTCAATGCTACACATGCGCTGGGCAGCCTCTCCATTTTCAAATTGCAGTCTGTCTTCGTGAAACTCAGGTGGTGGAGGAGGTAATGGCACGTCAATGGGTTTAGAAATAAGGTCACCTATCTGATCAGTGGACACATCTCTAAATTCCCTCTCTTCTTAAGAGTCTAAATATAACTCACTTAATGTATCAATGAGATAAGCTACAGGATCTCTGCGCTGAACAAAAGGTTCATCTGAGAAATCAGTGACAGCTGCGCTCTCTGCCATTGCAGCAGATGATTTATAATATTTGTTTGTGAAGATTAATCAGTACAGTCAAATTTGTTTTTTTTTAAAAGGACTCCATAAAGTTCAATTCAAGTCCCTGTTCGGACGCCATTCTGTAACACCTCCTTTCTTTTTAAAGATGTTACTCTGAGGGGGTTCAACAGAATTTTGACATGTACTGATAACAATAACTCTTCACAAAACAAATGATCATTTGCTTCAATTTTATTTTCTTCACCAGTGCTTAATAAATGTGTCAAAAAGACAATAGAAATAAAGTCAGAGATCTTGGAGGTCTTTGTCTCTTCAATAAAGAGTCAATGAGATGGAGAAAACTTATCTCTTGGTATGTCTTGTCTTTGATAAGGTGTGTGTTGATGAAGTGATGATGAAGATGCAATGAGTCTCAGATCCCCAGAGTTATTTGAGTGCGATGCAAAGATTGAGTGCGATGCAATGATAGTAATCCTATAATCCTCCATACAAGAAAAGATTGTTTGAAATGAAGATGCTCAGTGAGCTGTCCTCAGCGCCACATAGCTGACCATGTGCAAGGCCATGTGCTGTAGGCTTGATGCTGGTGTGAACCGCTCTCGGATTCACTGTCTCTAGAATTCAGTCCGTGCTCACAAAGGAACATGTGGTAACTAAAATGTCCTTTCTAGAAAGAAATCAAATAACTAACATCAGTGATCTCAAACAAACACAACATCAAATATAAACCAAACCATACTCACAGTTGAGCAGAAACTCAAAGAGTTCTCAACACAGGACATTGGATGAGAAAGAAGGTAGCACAAGATCAATCCTCAGATTTCCCTCTACCAAACGAACTGACTTACTCTATGGTGTGAGTGTTTATATACCCAGTTACCTCCAGGCAATAGCGCCCTCTAACTGTTCCTGTTGTTACTGCCCGTGACTCCAGTACATCACAACAGGGTCTTAACAAAAATACTTAAAGAACAAATAAATAAATAATACAGAATTACAAAAAGTAACATTTTGTCCGTTACAAGCTTAACTTGCATCAGTTTAAAGAACATATTTTTTGCCTTTTATTATGATAGGAAAGTATAGTATCAAGAAAGTTCGACGACCCTGGACTTGAACTCGGGTTGCCCAAAGCTAAAAAAAAATATTGTCAGGGTACTGACAACTAGGCTATTGAGACTAGTAACTTACTTCAATTTGATAAATATTAGAACCTTATTGTGTAAGAAACATAGGGGGAACGGAATCCGACGGCAAATAGTTCAGCTGTCGAAATCTGTTCCCCCACTCCCATTATGAGAAGTGTTGATGTAATGGCTTAAACAATGCTGATTCTATTTTTGTGAGTGTATGGAGCTTAAACAGGATCAATTTGATAAATATAAGAACCTCAGTGTGTCAGAAATATGGGGGGAACAGAATCCGACGGCAAAAAGAAAACCAGTTGTCAGAATCCGTTCCCCCACTCCCATTATGAGAGGTGTTGATGTAATGGCTTAAAAAATGCTGATTCTATTTTGTGTGTGGATGGAGCTTAACTTGCAACAGTTTAAAGAATATATTTTTTGCCTTTTATTATGATAGGAAAGTATAGTATCAAGAAAGTTCGATGACCCGGGACTTGAACTCAGGTCGCCCCAAAGCTAAAAAAAAATATTGTCAGGGGACTGACCACAAGGCTATTGAGGCTAGCAAAATGCTACAATTTAATAAATATTAGAACCTTATTGTGTAAGAAACATAGGGGGAACGGAATCCGACGGCAAAAAAACAGCTGTCGGAATCCGTTCCCCCACTCCCATTATGAGAGGTGTTGATGTAATGACTTAAAAAATGCTGATTCTATTTTGTGTGTGGATGGAGCTTAACTTGTATCAGTTTAAAGAACATATTTTTTGCCTTTTATTATGATAGGAAAGTATAGTATCAAGAAAGTTCGACGACCCTGGACTTGAACTCGGGTTGCCCAAAGCTAAAAAATAAATATTGTCAGGGTACTGACAACTAGGCTATTGAGACCAGTAACTTCCTTCAATTTGATAAATATTAGAACCTTATTGTGTAAGAAACATAGGGGGAACGGAATCCGACGGCAAATAGTTCAGCTGTCGAAATCCGTTCCCCCACTCCCATTATGAGAGGTGTTGATGTAATGGCTTAAAAAATGCTGCTTCTATTTTTGTGAGTGTATGGCGCTTAAACAGCATCAATTTGATAAATATAAGAACCTCAGTGTGTCAGAAATATGGGGGGAACAGAATCCGATGGCAAAAAGAAAAACAGTTGTCAGAATCCGTTCCCCCACTCCCATTATGAGAGGTGTTAATGTAATGGCTTAAAAAATGCTGATTCTATTTTGTGTGTGGATGGAGCTTAACTTGCAACAGTTTAAAGAATATATTTTTTGCCTTTTATTATGATAGGAAAGTATAGTATCAAGAAAGTTCGATGACCCGGGACTTGAACTCGGGTCGCCCCAGAGCTAAAAAAAAATATTGTCAGGGGACTGACCACTAGGCTATTGAGGCTAACAAATGCTACAATTTAATAAATATTAGAACCTTATTGTGTAAGAAACATAGGGGGAACGGAATCCGACGGCAAAAAAACAGCTGTCGGAATCCGTTCCCCCACTGCCATTATGAGAGGTGTTGATGTAATGAATTAAAAATGCTGATTCTATTTTGTGTGTGGATGGAGCTTAACTTGCATCAGTTTAAAGAATATATTTTTTGCTTTTAATTATGATAGGAAAGTATAGTATCAAGAAAGTTCGAAGACCCGGGACTTGAACTCGGGTCGCCCCAGAGCTAAAAAAGAATATTGTCAGGGGACTGACCACTAGGCTATTGAGACTAGCAAAATTCCACATTTTAATAAATATTAGAACCTTATTGTGTAAGAAACATAGGGGGAACGGAATCCGACGGCAAAAAAAACAGCTGTCGGAATCCGTTCCCCCACTCCCATTATGAGAGGTGTTGATGTAATGACTTAAAAAATGCTGATTCTATTTTGTGTGTGGATGGAGCTTAACTTGCAGCAGTTTAAAGAATATATTTTTTGCCTTTTATTATGATAGGAAAGTATAGTATCAAGAAAGTTCGATGACCCGGGACTTGAACTCGGGTAGCCCCAAATCTAAAAAAAAATATTGTCAGGGGACTGACCACTAGGCTATTGAGGCTAGCAAGATGCCACAATTTAATAAATATTAGAACCTTATTGTGTAAGAAACATAGGGGGAACGGAATCCGACGGCAAAAAAACAGCTGTCGGAATCCGTTCCCCCACTCCCATTATGAGAGGTGTTGATGTAATGACTTAAAAAAATGCTGATTCTATTTTGTGTGTGGATGGAGCTTAACTTGCATCAGTTTAAAGAACATATTTTTTGCCTTTTATTATGATAGGAAAGTATAGTATCAAGAAAGTTCGACGACCCTGGACTTGAACTCGGGTTGCCCAAAGCTAAAAAAAATATTGTCAGGGTACTGACAACTAGGCTATTGAGACTAGTAACTTCCTTTAATTTGATAAATATTAGAACCTTATTGTGTAAGAAACATAGGGGGAACGGAATCCGACGGCAAATAGTTCAGCTGTCGAAATCCGTTCCCCCACTCCCATTATGAGAGGTGTTGATGTAATGGCTTAAAAAATGCTGATTCTATTTTTGTGAGTGTATGGAGCTTAAACAGCATCAATTTGATAAATATAAGAACCTCAGTGTGTCAGAAATATGGGGGGAACAGAATCCGACGGCAAAAAGAAAAACAGTTGTCAGAATCCGTTCCCCCACTCCCATTATGAGAGGTGTTGATGTAATGGCTTAAAAAATGCTGATTCTATTTTGTGTGTGGATGGAGCTTAACTTGCAACAGTTTAAAGAATATATTTTTTGCCTTTTATTATGATAGGAATATATAGTATCAAGAAAGTTCGATGACCCGGGACTTGAACTCGGGTCGCCCTAAAGCTTAAAAAAAAATATTGTCAGGGGACTGACCACTTGGCTATTGGGGCTAGCAAAATGCTACAATTTAATAAATATTAGAACCTTATTGTGTAAGAAACATAGGGGGAACGGAATCCGACGGCAAAAAAACAGCTGTCAGAATCCGTTCCCCCACTCCCATTATGAGAGGTGTTGATGTAATGACTTAAAAAATGCTGATTCTATTTAGTGTGTGGATGGAGATTAACTTGCAACAGTTTAAAGAATATATTTTTTGCCTTTTATTATGATAGGAAAGTATAGTATCAAGAAAGTTCGATGACCCGGGACTTGAACTCGGGTAGCCCCAAATCTAAAAAAAAATATTGTCAGGGGACTGACCACTAGGCTATTGAGGCTAGCAAGATGCCACAATTTAATAAATATTAGAACCTTATTGTGTAAGAAACATAGGGGGAACGGAATCCGACGGCAAAAAAACAGCTGTCGGAATCCGTTCCCCCACTCCCATTATGAGAGGTGTTGATGTAATGACTTAAAAAATGCTGATTCTATTTTGTGTGTGGATGGAGCTTAACTTGCAACAGTTTAAAGAATATATTTTTTGCCTTTTATCATGATAGGAAAGTATAGTATCAAGAAAGTTCGATGACCCGGGACTTGAACTCGGGTCGCCCCAAAGCTAAAAAAAAAAATTGTCAGGGGACTGACCACTAGGCTATTGAGGCTAGCAAAATGCTACAATTTAATAAATATTAGAACCTTATTGTGTAAGAAACATAGGGGGAACGGAATCCGACAGCAAAAAAACAGCTGTCGGAATCCGTTCCCCCACTCCCATTATGAGAGGTGTTGATGTAATGACTTAAAAAATGCTGATTCTATTTTTTGTGTGGATGGAGCTTAACTTGCATCAGTTTAAAGAACATATTTTTTGCCTTTTATTATGATAGGAAAGTATAGTATCAAGAAAGTTCGACGACCCTGGACTTGAACTCGGGTTGCCCAAAGCTAAAAAAAATATTGTCAGGGTACTGAAAACTAGGCTATTGAGACTAGTAACTTCCTTCAATTTGATAAATATTAGAACCTTATTGTGTAAGAAACATAGGGGGAATGGAATCCGACGGCAAATAGTTCAGCTGTCGAAATCTGTTCCCCCGCTCCCATTATGAGAGGTGTTGATGTAATGGCTTAAAAAAGGCTGATTCTATTTTTGTGAGTGTATGGAGCTTAAACAGCATCAATTTGATAAATATAAGAACCTCAGAAATATGGGGGGAACAGAATCCGACGGCAAAAAGAAAAACAGTTGTCAGAATCCGTTCCCCCACTCCCATTATGAGAGGTGTTGATGTAATAGCTTAAAAAATGCTGATTCTATTTTGTGTGTGGATGGAGCTTAACTTGCAACAGTTTAAAGTATATATTTTTTGCCTTTTATTATGATAGGAAAGTATAGTATCAAGAAAGTTCGATGACCCGGGACTTGAACTCGGGTCGCCCCAAAGCTAAAAAAAAATATTGTCAGGGGACTGACCCCTAGGCTATTGAGGCTAGCAAGATGCCACAATTTAATAAATATTAGAACCTTATTGTGTAAGAAACATAGGGGGAACGGAATCCGACGGCAAAAAAACAGCTGTCGGAATCCGTTCCCCCACTCATTCTAGGGCAATTTTTCCACCACATTTTGAATTTTGGGTGCATATATTAATTCTGCTGACATTTTGCCCCCGACCCCCTGATAACATCTAACCCTGCTTTAAGAGAAACATAAAACATGACAAAACATTAACATTTTTTATGTTGTTTTTTGTCATTGGAAAGAACGACATATTTGGCTTTAAAGCATTATTGGAAAGAAAAGTGGCAATTAATGTTATACAAAACATATGCCATCATTAATTATCATTTGAATATTGACAACATTAAGCTACATTTGAAAACATAATTGTGTATAAAGAGGCATGCTGTTTTGACCAATATTCTCTCTAGATTTAAAGATTTAGTTTTAAAGAAAGTCAAATTAACAAACAGGTTAAACAAGCCATAGCTTACTTTTAGACGTGGTGAATGAAGTTTGACTGTTCGAGGTTGTGATGGTCGTCCGATATCCCTTGCCAGTTATTATGCGTACAGCAAATCTTCTTGTATGAATATGGTCCATTTTAGTCTTTATATCCAAAAAGAAACGATGCTGGGAGTGTCAGGGTTCTGTCACTCCTGTCTAGTTAAATTCCTGATTTTGTGACAGAGCTCTGACACTCCCGGTTTTTGTTTCGTCTTTGTCTGAGTGCGCGGTTTCAAGCGCTGTGCACTCACTTGTCTACGTACCTTGTTACATGTGCTGTGGTGTTTGGATCCCGGCACATCGGTCTAGTTTTGTTTCGGTTCTGTGTCGGGATTCAGACATCCATGCTCCGCGTGTTTGTCTTCTGTTGTGAGCGCACAGGATGAGTCCTTGTGCGCTCTATCTTGTCTTGTGTAGCACACAGCTTGTGTTTTACACTAGCTGTGTGCCTTCATGTTGTCATGTTCTGTGTGAACACGTGGCTTATGAGTTTTCATTGGCTGTGTGTTCATGTCTCGTTCTGTGTAAGCACATGGCTTGTGATTAGCTTTACTGGCCATGTGCTTGTGTTTTGTGTGAGCACATGGCTTGTCATGTGTTTCCTTGTGCCATGTGCTCTCCTGTGATTGTCTAACCCCGCCCACCTTGTTACCTGATTATTGATTCACTTTCCCCACCTGTCCTCCCTCGTTACCTGCCTTGTTTGCTCTCCCTATTTATTCTCCTTGTGTTTGCAGTCCTGTGCTGGTTCGTTGTATGTACACTGTGTGTTTCCCTGCTGTATAAGTCAAGTCAAGTCAAGTCAAGTCAAGCCGAGTCATGTTTTCCCCCTCGGGGTAGTTTTTGTTTGTATTTTGTTTTATTAAAATAAAGCCCATCAACTCTGCGTGAGTTTCACTTGAGTCCTCGCTTCATCCCCCACCCTCAACCCTGACAGGGAGATGCCATGGGACAACGATGCCTTGTGTTTTTATATTTAGCGCGCTCACCGCGATGTGTTTTTTCTGTGCTTGTGCAGCGTCACGCAAACGCGCAGAATCTGATGACTGGCGTCAATGGTTTTGTTGCTTTCATTTTGTTCATCAATTGATGTTGCGATGATTTATATAAAAATGTATATCAAGTCATTCTCGAGTCATACAGTTCAAGTCAAGTCAAGTCTCGAGTCATTGGATCTCAAGTCAAAGTCAAGTCGAGTCATTTTCTTAATTTAGTCAAGCAAGTCTCAAGTCCTTAAATTTGCGACTCGAGTCAATTCATGTGACTCGAGTCCCCCATCTCTGGTAAAAAGAGATGAAACACAAGAACTACAACTGACTTCCAGTCACAGCCTTAGATGAAATCAACTGAAGAGAAAAGAAGACATTAAATCTCTCCAGATCTCAGCAGAAGAGGATTAAAGAACTCCACAAACACCATTACCAGCTTCACTTATTACTAACCAGTTTGACTTTATTTCTGGCATTTGTCAACAAAGTGCATCATCAGTGAATAAATGAGGCATTTGAATGAATGAGGCATTTATATAACGCTTTCATATGTACTACTGTACACCTAAAGCACTTTACAATCATATCAGGGGATCTCTCCTCAACCACCACCAGTGTGCAGCATCCTCACTTGGATGATTTATATTCCATTTATAGCAATATCTTCAGTATTACTCAGAAGTCTAGTTTCAAATATAATTCTTTTGAAGTGATGGTACTTTCTGTAACGTTATCTATAGCGTAAGTGATAAATCCCATTTAACATTTGTGCTGGCTACTGTATACTGGACACCAGGGCACCATACAGATTTTATCAAAGAATTTGCTGATTTTCTATCAGAGTTAGTACTGGCTGCAGATAAAGTCCTAATTGTTGGTGATTTTAATATCCATGTAGATAATGAAAAAGACTAATTGGGATTAGCATTTACAGACATTCTAAACTCTATTGGAGTTAGACAACACGTATCAGGACCTACTCATTGTCGTAATCATACTTTAGATCTAATATTGTCACATGGAATCAGTGTTGATGCCGTTGAAAATCTGCAGCAGAGCGATGACATCTCAGATCATTATTTAATCTCATGGAAACTAGTTAAGGAAACATACACAATTTTGAGGCTTGAATTGAGGAACTGATTAGCCTGATAAATTTAAGGAAAAAGGGCTACCTATTTATTTTTGGAGAATTAGCTCAATTATGTGGTTTTATTTAGAGACACCCATGGCTGGAAATGGAGAGTAAATCTTGAAATTAAGTGTTATTTCATGTGTTTTTGAGTACAGGGAAACATCTGTTAATGTTTAATGTTCAGTTATGTTTGACATTTGAAAGAGTTTATATTATGTTAAAGTTTCCATTCGTTACCATTGTGCAGAGGAGCTTATGGTTAGGTTGTGAATAACTGCGTTTATCAATAATCTGAAGCATGTTGTTTTGTTCACTGAGCAATAACTCTGCTAATGATAATGAAGTAGTTCATTGGGTTGAAGTTAATTTGGTTGAAGATTTCCTTGTTTGACTTTGGATGAAGGATTGGATCACTCTGTAAAGTTACACAAACACATGTGTGTGTGATGATCACTGTGGGTTTGTGTCTGTTGATTCTGTTGAATGTGATTGTGTCTGTAGAGGCTCTTTATTCTCCATCAGCTGATCCAGAGAAGGTCAGACTAACATCTAGAACCTGTAAGTGAAACACAGACAGTCAAATGTGTGCAACATTATTGCATTATCAACTTTAGAACAACTAAAAGAAACTACTGAGATGATAAAGTGAGAGATTATAATATAATACTGTACGATTGTTAAAGCTGTTTTTAAACATTCAGATTTTGATTTTGCTTCTAAGTCACCATGAATGATGACCCTTCACCCTTATCTATAACCCTGTATGACTGTCCTATTTCTGTGACACTGGGTCAGGTTTATTTATGATAAAGAAACTATAGTGATAAATATTTACCATTATATTTTATTGCAATTGACATTCTCTCAAAATACATAATTTAGGGATTCAAAAACAGTGATGAAAGCAAAATATTGAATTGTTTGAAATAAAAAGAAACTTGAAGATATTTAATTGTTGCTATAAACTATTATAAAAATAAATTAACTAATCAAACTCTTATTAAACATGTTTATAGTGAGTAATTCACCATCACAAGGAAAGAAAATTAAGAAGAAACTAAATTAACTTTCAATTAAAATATGAACATTTTTAATTATCACTACTCACCAAAGCTTCTTCAGTTTGTAATGTGGATCCACCATCAGATCAGAGAGCAGCTTTACATCTGAGTCTATTAGATTATTCCATGACAGATCCAGTTTTCTCAGGTGTGAGGGGTTTGATCTCAGAGCTGAAGTCAGAGCAGCACAACCTTCATCTGTAACACCACAATACCACAACCTGTAGAGAACAATGACACTCTTCAGTCTCTCAGTTTAGGAAACACTGATACAAATGATATGATATATATGAATTTCTCCTCAACAGATTTATAAATGAAAGAACTTGTCACCTCTTCAGGACATCCAATCATGTTTTTGACTTGTAAAACTATCAAAAGTAAAATGACCTCAGAAGCTTTGGAAAGAATCCACTGAAGATTAAACATCCTTTTCAGTTACTTGATGGTAAACTTTTTGTATATATTATTTTTGTATATCATTGATTATTCACCACAGGAGAAATACAGACGACGTTGAGAGTTTTATAAAATCTTACCACAGATTCTCCAGTTTACAGTGAGGATCCTGCAGTAGATCAGAAAGCTGCTTGACTCCAGAATCTCCTATTTTATTCCTTGACAGACTCAGTTTTTTCAGGTGTGAGGGGTTTGATCTCAGTGCTGAAGTCAGAGCAGCACAACCTTTATCTGTAACACCACAAGCAATCAACCTGTAGAGAACAATGACCCTCTTCAGTCTCTCAGTTCAGGATCTACAGCTCAGATAAGCAGGAACTTCACAATCAGAGACTTAATCCACAGCACCATTAACAGGTCCAGTCTAAGGCTCAGACCCGCTTCAACAAACTGCTTGAGCGGGTTAGTTTCCATTTGATATAAATTGCAAGAATATTCGATAACACTTTATTTAACAGTGTCCACTTTTTTTAAAAAATTTTTATGCAAGTACCCAAAATCATCAACATATCTGTGTATGAACACGGTTGTCACATCTTTACATCATCCAATCATGTTTAATCATTAATATTGTAAAATGATGTCAGACACATTGGAAAGAATCTAATGAAAATAAAAGCAACATTCCCATTAGTAATTTCACAGTAGATTTTTTGTATGGCAATCTGTTACGGAAGCAGACTCAAGAGAAGGAGACTGAAGTTATTAGGGAGTTTATTGAGACAACAACTGAGCTAAGGTAGGGTAAAGGCGGGCATACACTGTGCGATGTCTGTGTGATTTCAGCAACGTACCTACTCACACTGAATGAGTAGATCGCATGCAATGTAAAGCCAAAGCTCAGGATTTATGTGCTCACACTATACTGTCTGAACGTCGAGCTGCGACTTCACTGCTCACACTATACGTGTGAAATATGCACAAATCAGCACGATAAACCCTTGTGTTGGGTTGCGCCTATAGACGATATCATGTATCCAGAGATATTGTCAAAACAAGCATCAGCTAACAATATCAAAATGATTTAGCATTTCCAAGTTATGTACTAAATTATTATTAGTATTATTGTATTATTATTATTATTATTATTATTATTAGGGAAGGCCTAGGCTACTTTTATTATAAAATTGATAGGCTATTATAATTAAATTGCCACGCAATAATTTCATAGCGCATCACCGCATAACCAACGCGCTGTGAGGATAATAAAATATTACATAGAAGCTTACTCTTCCTTATTGAAAATTGTCTAAAACATTTAGGTCGATTACAATGAATTATAGGCATATAATTAATTATTAATAGTCTATAATATGTCCGAACACTGCAATAATTCATCAATGAAAATTAAAAACAACTTTTTTTCAAAAACATTGTTTAACAAATTAATAAAAGAGGCAAAAGTGTACATCGCAGGTGGAAGACGTGGGTAATGGTTAACACATTTTGCAATATGAACTGGGGGTAAGCAACCGTAATTTGTAGCTTGTTTGAACAACAGAACTTAAAGATCTCCCTCTTTTTTTTTCTTTTTTTTTGCTGGAGACGAAATGGTTAAACGTCTGTTGTCGCGCAGGCGCAGTAAGGGAAAAAACACTGAGTTTAGGGCAAACGGTTCGTAGCTCTGCTTCAACTGTGCCATATAGTCATGAGGAGCGACCAAAATTTCTAACATGCCAGAAATTCATCCGACCATCCGATTGCCGGTCAGGAGAGGTTAATCGCCTCTCGTTTCCCCCTGTACACTGCACGAACACTGCACGACAAACGACGCACGGCAAAGCTGAAAATCGGCCCGACCCGAAAAAGAGTCGCACGAGTCAGAATCCGTCTCAAAATCGGACGAAAATCGCACAGTGTATGCCCAGCTTAAGTAGTCCTCCTCATAAAAATGAGACCGTACAATGAACTGTGGTGAAGTGTGTGTCTAAATATTGGCAGGAATGAGGGTGATTATGAGGTGCAGGTGTGTGTGATTAGAACTAGGGGATTTAGAATTAGGGAGTGCACTGTGATTGGCTGGTGTGAGAGCCTGGCATATCTGTAACACAATCATTATTTACCATATGAGACATTTTATACAATCTTACCTCAGAATCTCCAGTTTACAGTGAGGATCCTGCAGTAGATCAGAGAGCAGCTTGACTCCAGAATCTCCTACTTTATTCCTTGACAGATACAGTTTTCTCAGGTGTGAGGGGTTTGATCTCAGAGCTGAAGTCAGAGCAGCACAACCTTCATCTGTAACACCACAATTCCTCAACCTGTAGAGAACAATGACACTCTTCAGTCTCTCAGTTCAAGACACACTGATATAAATGATATATAGGAATTTATCCTAAACAGATTCATATATGAAAGCAGTTGTCACCTCTTCACGACATACAGTCATGTTTTTGACTTGTAAAACTATCAAAAGTAAAATGACTTCAGAAGCTTTGGAAAGAATCTAATGAAGATTAAACATCCTTTTCAGTTACTTGATGGTAAACTTTTTTGTATATTTTATTTTTGTATATCATTGATTATTCACCACAGGAGAAAAACAGATGACAGTGAGACTTTTATAAAATCTTACCTCAGTATTTCCAGTTTACAGTGAGGATCCTGCAGTAGATCAGAGAGCAGCTTGACTCCAGAATCTCCTACTTTATTTCCAGTCAGATCCAGTTCTCTCAGGTGTGAGGGGTTTGATCTCAGAGCTGAAGTCAGAGCAGCACAGCCTTCATCTGTAACACCACAATCACTCAACCTGTAGAGAACAATGACACTCTTCAGTCTCTCAGTTCAGGATCTACAGCTCAGATCAGCAGGAACTTCATAATCAGAGACTTAATCCACGGCACCATTTGATAAAAATTGCAAGAATATTCTATAACACTTTATTTAACAGTGTCCATGTTACATATGTTACATGAACTTTCCATAGTCATAACAGGTAAATTATGCATAATTACACGTAACGAATCCTCAACCAAATCCTAATCCTACCCTTATCCTATACTAAGTACATGTGGTTGCTTAATATTACTCAGTACTTAAATATATAAGTTCACTGTAACAATGACACCTTAAAATAAAGTGTAACCGAATATTATTTTTTTATGCAAGTACCCAAAATCATCAACATATCTGTATATGAACATGGTTGTCACATCTTTACATCATCCAATCATGTTTAATCATTAATATTGTAAAATGATGTCAGACACATTGGAAAGAATCTAATGAAAATAAAAGCAACATTCTCATTAGTAATATCACAGTAGATTTTTTTGTATGGCAATCTATTACGGAAGCAGACTCAAGAGAAGGAGATTGAAGTTAATAGGGGGTTTATTGAGACAACAACTGAGGGGATGAACTAAAAGCAGGTAAGTGTAAAGTGCAATGATACTTTAGAGAGCGGGATGCTGGCAGTGAATAGTGTGTTTCTTCTGACGGGTGTGATGACTGGTAGATGATGCAGTGAAGGCTGGAACTCTGAACAACACTAGACTTGGAGACACGGAGGAGAATGGAGACGATACTGGAAAAGGGTCGCTGGAGATATCAGGTAGTAGTCACTGAGGCAGGCTAAGTAGTCCTCTTCATACAAACGAGACCGGACAATGAACTGTGGTGAAGTGTGTGTGTCTAAATAGTGGCAGTCATGAGGGTGATTATGAGGTGCAGGTGTGTGTGATTAGCACTCAGGTGAGGGAGTGCGCTGTGATTGGCTGGTGTGAGAGCCTGGCAGATCTGTAACACAATCATTATTTACCATATGAGACATTTTATACAATCTTACCTCAGTATCTCCAGATCCTGCAGTAGATCTGAAAGCTGCTTGACTCCAGAATCTCCTACTTTATTGAATGTAAGACTCAGTTCTCTCAGGTGTGAGGGGTTTGATCTCAGAGCTGAAGTCAGAGCAGCACAACCTTCATCTGTAACACCACAATCCCTCAACCTGTAGAGAACAATGACACTCTTCAGTCTCTCAGTTCAGGAAACACTGATATAAATGATATTATGAATTTCTCATTTTACAGTATTCATTAGGTACAAAAGCACATGCTAAACTCATAAATATGATCATGTTTTATCAGTGTAATGACTGTAATGACTGTCAGAGTAACTTACTGAATTGATCTGGATTCTTTAACCACCGGCAGCAGCTTCAGAAGAACTTCATCTGCTGTATTTCGTGCTCCAATAAACTGATTTAGATTAAATACATCCATATTCTGCTCTGATGTCAGCAACACATAAACCAGAGCTGACCACTGTGAAGAGGAGAGTTGGGTTCCTCCTATTTCTCCAGATTTCAGATAACGTTGGATCTCCTGCATCAGTGAATCATCACCCAGTTCATTCAGACAGTGGAACAGATTGATGGATCTCTCTGGAGAGAGATTCTCCCTGATCTTCTGTTTGATGTACTGAACTGATTTCTCTTTGTTGTAGAAGCAGCTTCCAGTCTGTGTCAGTAGTTCTCGTAAGAGAGTCTGATTGGACTTCAATGAGAGACCCAGAAGGAAACGCAGGAAAAGGTCCAGATGTCCATTCTTACTCTGTAAAGCCTCATCCACAGCTCTCTGATGCAGCTCAGATAATGAATGATATTTCTTCTGGTTTAAGATTTTAGAAAATAAACTTTGTTTGGTTTTGTCAAACACATTTCTGTTCTTATTTGTAAGGTAAATGTGTGCATATAGAGCTGCTAGATGTTCCTGGATGCTCAGATGATCAAAGCAGAAGACTTTCCCCTGATACAAGCCCAACTCCTCTCTGAAGATCTGAGTGCACAATCCTGAGTACACTGATGCTTCTGTCACATCAATGCCACACCCTCTCAGGTCTTCCTCATAGAAGATCAGGTTGCCTTTCACAAGCTGCTGGAAAGCCAGTTTCCCCAGTTTGAGAATCATGTCTTCATCTTTCACTCTCTTCTCATAGTCCTTCTCATGTTTGATGTTGCTCTGAATGATCAGGAAGTGTGTGTACATTTGAGTGAGAGTCTTGGGAATCTCTCCTCTCTCTGCTTCACTCAACATCTCCTCTAGAACAGTGGCTGAGATCCAGCAGAACACTGGGATGTGGCACATGATGTGGAGGCTCCTCAAGGACTTCAGGTGTGTGATGATTGTATCAGCCAGACTCTGATCACTGATTCTCTTCCTGAAGTATTCCTCCTTCTGTGGCTCATTGAAGCCTCGTACCTCAGTCACTCGATGGACACACTCAGAGGGGACGAGATCCGCTGCTGCTGGTCTGGAGGTGATCCAGATGAGAGCAGATGGAAGCAGATTCCCCTCAATGAGGTTCATCAGTAGCTCGTCCACTGAGGCTGATTCAGATATATTACACAGTTTCTCTTCGCTCTTAAAGTTCAGAGACAGACGACACTCATCCAGACCATCAAAGATGAACAACACTTTATATTCATCACTGGATATTTCCATTTCTTTTGTTTCAGGGAAAAAGACATGTAGAAGATCTGAAAGATTGAGTGTTTTGTCCTTCATCAAGTTGATCTCTCTGAAAGGAAGTGGAAATATGAGCTGGACGTCCTGATTCTCCTTCCCTTCAGCCCAGTCCACAATGAACTTCTGCACAGAGACTGTTTTTCCAATGCCAGCGATTCCCTTTGTCAGCACAGTTCTGATGGGTTTGTCTTGTCCAGGAAAAGGTCTAAAGATGTCATTGCATTTGATCGGTGTGTCCTCTGTTTCTGCTCTCCTGGATTGTGTCTCGATCTGTCTCACCTCATGCTCATTATTGATCTCTCCACTTTCACTCTCTGTGATGTAGAGCTCTGTGTAGATCTCATTCAGGAGTTTTTGGTTTCCCTGCTTTGCTGTTCCTTCATACAGACACTGAAACCTCTTCAGCAGGTTTGATTTACATGTGCTTTGGACCAGTTGAGAATCACGACTGAAAGAATAAATTATTAGATTACAACAAATTTGTAAAAGTGATAGTGAAATATCTTTATGTCTAGACAGAAATGTTGTACCTCAGATTAGATGACATGTGTCTTCCCCTAAATGTTCCTCGAGTGTCCATAGACTGTTCACTAATTATTGACAAACACGGAGAGAACAGAGACAATACAACAGAGTCGAGAAAACAGAGGCAAAAATTCATATAGTGTTCATATAGAGCCAGGTAGAGGGGCGCCAATGAGCGCCTCAACGCTCCTGTTAACACTTTAACATAACTTTAATAATAAAATAATTTTAGTAAATGGACTGCATTTATATAGCACTTTCACAGACCTATGGCCACCAAAGCGCTTTACATAGCCTCACATTCACACACTGACGGCGGTGTCAGCCATGCAAGGCGCCATCCAGCTCGTCGGGAGCATTTTCAATCTCGTCGATTTGTAGACAACCTACATGAACCACTGAGCCACTGCCGTGGAAGTTGAGGGTTGAGTGTTTAAGTTGTAAAGGGGAATTAGTAAAATGGACAGAAATGGCCCTGTCTGTATTTAATGTTTTAATCATGTAATTGAAGTGTTCGTCTGCTGTCTGTGTGAAGACACAAGAGATCGTTCTGACACTGATAACAGCGGCAACACACACTCACCACCAGAATGAAATTAACACAAACTAATGAAATTAATACTCTTTCAAGTCAACTGGAGATGTTTCGTTTGTATCAGGTACAACCGTGCTGCGAGATGTTTCAAAAAGTGCTGGGGACAATATCGACCCTGGCAAAGAGTGGTGGGCACATGTCCCACATGTCCAACTCGCAAATTACGCCTACGTTTGTTGCATTATATGCCAAACGGTGACAGTTTAAAAATGTGACTCTGAAGCAGAAACTGTCATGTCTATTTTTTCCAAAGTTTGCATGCATGTAACTCAAGAAGATCTATCTATCTATGAAATGTTGTACCTCAGATCAGTTGATGTGTGTTTTCCCTCAAATTTCATTGGCTCTGTCATAGATGCGTCACTCTTAATGGACACACAGCTGGACTCCGGTGAGATTGATCTGTCACCCTTAAACTGACTTTAATAGAACAGAGATAACAGAATAGAGACAAGAATCAACTTGGCTGATTTAACATGAAAATAAATCCCACATGAGAAGGTTGTCTATTAAGACAGTGTGTTGAAGAGTGATGAGACTGTTCAAGGATAATGTCATATATCATCTAGCTGTCTACTGTATCTGTGTGTCTTTGGACAGTGTTTATAGACCCTGAGTGGCTCCAACTACTGATAGAGACAACAGATCACTATACCAACCCTGGCAAACACACACAACACCCTGTTATGTGCAGAAAATGGTCTTCTATAACATTAAGATCATATGAAGATTGAAGTACCTGAATCCTGGAGAAGAATCTCCATGTCTGAATGTGTGTGTGTCGTCCATGATTCATTTAGTCTTCATGGAGCTGCTCGGGTAAGAGATCAGTCATTCACACACTCAAATACAATACATTTCATTTGACATTTTCTTCAGTGTGTTTATGGAGACAAAACAATGTGATTTTCAATCATGTAAATGAATGGTCAGAATTAGAGTTGTTCCGATTCCGATACCAGTATCGGAAATGCCGCCGATACCAATCAAAATGCTGGCATCGGTATCGGCGAGTACTTGTACCCATGTACCGATCCGATACCATTTTCTTAAACAATAACATTACCTAGTAAAGCACGCTAGCTTTGCTTAACGCGGCAAAGCGGAGATCAATTCTTCTTCGCTGCTCTAAACAGTGGTTGCTTGTGGCAACGCAGGAAGTTGTGCTGTTGCCACAAGCAACCACTGTTTAGAGCAGCGAAGAAGAAATGAAAACGCGCGCTGGCAGTATGTCCGCTGTTTGGCAGTATTTCAGACTGGACCAACCAGCCATTAAAACGGCGACATGTCTCATATGCCATACTGTAATTTCGAGGGGTGGCACAAGAAGAAGCAACTTCAACACGAGTAACTTAGACCATTTGAAGACGCGTCACCCCGCAGAACACGACGGTTACATAAACGCAAGGGCAGAGAAGGATGAGCCGCGCCAGAATCAACAATCTCTGGAAGCTTCATTCAAACGAAGAGAAAAGTTTTCAAAAGACAGCCAACGAGCGATACATTTATCCAACAAAATTATTGAGTTTATTATTCTGGATGACCAGCCGCTGTTCAGTCATCGAAAACAATGGATTTCGCCGCTTAATTGAGAATTTGGAGCCCCGGTACAGTTTGTCTGGTCGCAAATACATCTCTGAAACAGCGTTCCCTATTCGAGATAGTGCGTAAACACATTTCATGTAAAATAAAAGATGTGAAAGCAATCAGCTTTACTACCGACATCTTTAGTTGAGGTTTATTTATACTCTATTACTCAAGTCTCTTATTTCACTACATTGTGGCTGCACTTATTTAAAGGACTAACGTTAGATTGAGTACAAGTTACTGTTGTACTTTTTTTTCTTTCTTTTTTTTCTTATGTATTTCAAAAATGAAATGCCGTTTATTTAGCAAATTGTTTCTGGACTTCAAGTTATAAAGAGATTATTTTTCTTATATTATTCATAGTTATATAACTAAATAAAACTAAAATACCTTTTTCAGTTTATAGGATTAGATGTGTGGCTGCATTTGAAGTTCTTTTTCACTTAAGAAAAATAAATAATATATTGCTGTGAAATGTACCGGTATGTCAGATAATAAAAATACTCTAGTTCACTGTATGTATTTGTTCATGTTTTATTAAGGGATTAGTCTGAAGCACACCATAAAATAATTATATCAATTCATACAGGGCTAGTATGAATTTCAGCTGTATACACACCCAGGTATCGGATCAGTACTCGGTATCGGCCGATACCCTGAGTCCAGGTATCGGAATCGGTATCGGGAAGGGAAAAAGGGTATCGGAACATCTCTAGTCAGAATTGCTATCATCTGAATCAGCAGATTCTCTTCTTCAGTCAAATATGTCACGTTTGCACCAGTATTTCATCTGTGTGTGTTTAAAACAGAAATATCTTGGCTGAACAGACTGGGAAGTTTGTAGGCTAACACTAGAGTTTAATGTTCTTCCACTGAAACCTAAAATATTGTACAAATGGGTCAGTTTACTGTAAACCCACATTTAATACATCTGTGAAACTGACTAACATACACAGATATTAGTTCAAGATCTTTTCCAACTATTTTAAAATAAAATATTTCCTACTGGTTTAGTTTAATTAAATGTTCAATAAAAATGACATTATATATAAAGGGAGATTGTAACAACAGCACTCTTTGTAATTGACATTCATTTAGGCCTACACAGAAAATTTGATCAAATTTTAAGAAACAACACAAGTTAAACAGTTAAAACAAACACTACAGATGTTAAAGAGAAAAGTGTTACAACACTGTGGTTTCTAAAAACTTTGGCTTTTAGTAATAAAACCGAAAATTAGACCTACATAAAAAGTGTAAAAGTGTATTTTAAAATATATGGTCTAGGCTATATGTCCAATAATTGATAAGTAAAAAAAAAAAAAAAAATGCATATTAAGAATTTCATGTGCAATGTACTTTAATATTTCATGGTTACTTACGTTATAGAGGAAGTCATTTTCATGCACCACACCAGAACACTTGCTTTGAATAAAAAGTTTTTAAACACCTCGAATTTTCCATCAACAGCACGTAAAATCGCACATAAACATATATATACAAACATCACTTGATACTTGGATGATCAGTTGTTCTTATTTAAAAATTCTTAAGCCCGGGTGTAAAATGGCACTTGTAAATAAAACACGCTGGAAAGTACTTTCACTTTCATTTTCGCAGCACATGTTCGATCAACTTTATTTGTAAATGATCAACGATCATTTCTATAACTCTTCAAAGGAAAAAGGCGCTGTATGTCAGCAGATATATAGTCGAAACGCATTTGTTTATACTTTTTTTTATCTCACAATAACGGAAAAAGCGGTAGCGCGCATGCGCTGTGTGCGAGAAAACTCACTGGTAACCACAGCAACCGTTCAGCGCAATATTGAAAACATCATATTATTATTTTTTCTCTCACTTTTTATAAGACTGATAATTCCCATTGCACTCCACACTTTGTGTTGAAACCTGTGCAAAAAAAGCGGTATAGAAACTCCTAATGTCAGAAATGTGTTTGACAGAAAATAGTAATCCAGACTCGTAGCAGAAAAGGACAGAAGTCTTTACATCCTAGAGCCCTTTTCATTTATAATGATGGATTTATGTTTCCAGATGAAAACTAATGGGGATATTATATATATTGCACTACATAATTGTGTTTGTCACTTGTAACTGATACAGTAAATTAACAGCACTTGCCAAAACCATCAACAACCATTCAAAGGTCTATTTTAATGTCATTTCAAACATCAAAAGTGTAAAGAAAATTAACTCTTGTCTTTCATGATCTTCCTTTTGCTAATATTCTGTCATTCATCTTCCTCTGTCTTTTCTACAAAACAAAACTCTTCTTTTGGTTAAAAACAGGAAAATGCCTCAATCTTGTGGTTATGATGATGAATCCAGTGTGTTTGTGGACATGAAGCAGTAATACTGTAGTCCAGCATCTGATCTCTAAAGAGCTTCATGGGTAAAGATGGCGGCTAGATTACTGTTAAACAGCCTTAAGGTCTGAGATCAGAACTGTGCAAAATACACGCATGCTTTCATTTAGATTTGGCACAGCAGGTTTTAGCTCATATCGGTCTCAGATGGTGATGGATTCATCATCTAGTGTCAAAGCTGCTCAGATCCTGGAGAAAATATTAGCGGAGCCCTTTTCTGCTCTTCTTTACTGGAAAGATCTGCAGATGAAAAATACACACATTTGTGTAGAAGTCATTTTTTAATCACTGGATACAGTTTTCATGCTAGCTCAAGAAAATAGTTGATCTAACATCTAATATTTATCACATATGACTGTAAGTAATGTGAGAATATGTGTGTAAAGTGTGTAATATCTGCTCTTTTCTCATGTGAAACTGTGAGGTGTTCTGAACACGACATAGTGACAGTGCAGTCGAGCGATAGTGTCCCCCTGAACCATGTCATCCAGGCATATCGAGCCCCGGGACAAAACATCATCTACAGAAAGAGAAAACATCCCAACATCACTATCAGCATCAGAGAAGCTCAGAGCCGCAGTAGTCAGCTGATGACACATGGTGGCACTGTTCTACAACAAAACACATCAGCATTAAAATACACAGTGGAGGACAGAAACACTGGAGCTGACAGCCAGTCCAGCATTAAAGAAATATTATGTTTCACTCAGATATTTTTCAGCAGCTTCAACTCTGTTTGAGAGCTCAAGATTGCAGGAACAGGCCAATGATAAACTGGACAGAAAGAGAGAGTCCTGCGGTCAGTGTGTGATAGTGACGCTTGTTCTTACCGTTATAATGGAGTCTGGGTTTGGAGAAACACATGAGGAAATCAACAAACAAAATCTGAGCATATAGGACAGTGAAATACAGCTGAAAATCTAAATAATCATATTTCTCTCAATTATTTTTTTCTGTATTTAATAATGTAGATCAGCTGGGAAAAATCAAAGCTATTTATTTGCTCTCAGTACATTAAGAGCACATTGCTATAATAACATTTACATTTACATTTATTCATTTAGCTGACGCTTTTATCCAAAGCGACTTACAATTGCTATATATGTCAGAGGTCGCACGCCTCTGGAGCAACTAAGGGTTAAGTGTCTTGCTCAGGGACACATTGGTGTCTCACAGTGGATTCGAACCCGGGTCTCTCACACCAAAGGCATGTGTCTTATCCATTGCGCCACACCACCAACATGGACACAAAAAAAACCCCATCTATGTTCCTGGTAGAAAATTCCACTAAAACATCATTAACCTGTTAGCCAGCAACCACACTTTTGGCATTCGCAAATTGAAAAATGACAAAAAAAAAAAAAAAAACGCAAAACTTTTGTGCAAATCTGTAATGGAAACGCGCCTAGTGTTACACTTTTTTTTTTCAGTACTACTTTATTATGCTGCATCATGATTAGCTGAGCTACAGGAACACTATAGTGACACAGGTATCCTGTAACCTGGATAATCATCATCATGGTGTGAGCAAACCCAAAGTCATGGATTTGATTCCCAGGGATCAGATGTATAGATTGAATGCAATGTAAGTCTTTTTGATTAAAGTGTCTGATACATGCATACATGTGCCTCTGGATAATGAGTTGTTAAATGTGCAATATAAGAAATAAATGAGTCTTGAGTGTGAGTGTATGTTAATTGGACTGTGCAACATGATGTTTATGTTTGAAGATTTCTCTCAGCTCATATAAATATAGAATGTGTTCGATAGTCATTACATTTACATTTACGTTTAGTCATTTAGCAGACGCTTTTATCCAAAGCGACTTACAAATTAGGACTAAATAAAGCGAGTCCTCATGAAGAGGCAAAAACAACAACAACGCAAGAAGTGCTCAGAATACAAAGTTCAGGCATTATTCAGACAATGTGCCGAATCGAAACTTGACTAAAACACAACACTTAGATAACAGGAAAACTGAGTAGTCCAGAAAAACACTTGCATGCGCGTTCTTTGCCGTGCCTCTTATGCTGAACGCTGGTCCTCTTATGCTCTTATGCTGAACGCTAGTCAGAGAAAACAACTTTCAAAAAGATTTGTAGAACAATAGGAATGATTATTTTTCAGTTTTCACAAATTATTAAGAAGATGCTCTTCTGTTTGTTTCTGTTATTCTGTTATTAAAGCACTTATATGCAAAAAAAGATCTTATCACAGATAACTAGATCTGGATATAGAAGGATATATCCTTGTCCACCATTGTGCTGAACAACATTAAATAAAAGGTTCTGATAAAAGACCAAAACAGATCATTCAACAGCATGCTGTACATCCGCCATACAAGAAAAAGCATGTATTAAGATGCTTACATCAGCTCCATTTAGACTCAGGAGTCATAAACAAGAGAGACATAGGTTTTAAGTTTTGCTTTGAATAGCGATTCTGTTGTTACTGTTTTAATAAAAAGTGATATATAGCAAAAGCCCAGTCGGCCCATTATGCCCACATCTGACACTCGCGGAGTGATGATCTGACCCTCGTAACACATGTAATGAAGCACTTTGGCGCTCTGCTCCTGTTTGCCAGATCTGGACCACAAGTAGGCCATAGCAATGCAATTTTGTCTACAAAGTGCATCATCAGTGAATAAATATGTTTATGTTTGACATGTGAAAGAGTTTGTATTATGTTAAAGTGTGCAGAGGAGCTTATGGTTAGGTTGTGAATATCTGCATTCATCAATAATCTGAAAGCATGTTGTTTTGTTCATTGAGCAATAACTCTGCTAATGATAGTGAAGTAACAAGTTTCTGTGCTGTGCTATAGCAGCATACAGTCTTTTAATAATACAATATCCCTCAAAAGTAAAATATAAACAGGTCATTTCCATTCACTTGAATTCACACAATTTTGAGAGTAAAAAATACTTAAAATAAAAAAGCATATTTCACTAAAAATATTAAATTCATCATGTCATAGACCTAAATAAATTAGGGGATTTTACATGATTTATTCAGGTAGATTCCATGAAAGAAATCAAGCCTTTACTCAAACATATTATGTGTAAAATTGTTACCATAATTTTTTTTATTCTTACATAAGTAAATAGCAGTAACATTTTTTACAGTGTATGATTCAGGCATTACAGGTCAGAGGTCAGATTGGATCTGAACATTCAGAATATTTATCCAGTTCCATCTGGTTGAAGGTTTCCTTGTTTGACTTTGGATAAAGGATTGGATCATTCTGTAAAGTTACACAAACACGTGTGTGTGATGATCACTGTGGGTTTGTGTCTGTTGATTCTGTTGAATGTGATTGTGTCTGTAGAGGCTCTTTATTCTCCATCAGCTGATCCAGAGAAGGTCAGACTAACATCTAAAACCTGTAAGTAAAACACAGACAGTCAAGTCAAGTCAAGTCAAGTATATTTGTATAGCGCTTTTCACAATACAGATTGTATCAAAGCAGCTTCACAGTATTAAATTAAAATAATACAACAAGGTTTGTTTCTAGTGGAATTTATTGATTGATAAAATCAAATTAAATATCCCCAGAATATCCCCAACTGAGCAAGCCAAATGTCAAATGTGTGCGACATTATTGCATTATCCACTTTAGAAAAACTAAAAGAAACCACTTAGATGATTAAGTGAGATATTATAATATAATACTGCACGATTGTTAACCCTCTGGGGTCTGGGGTGTTTTTGGGGTCCTTGAGATGTTCTGACATGCCCTGACATTTGTGCTTTTTTCAGTTGCTTATAAACATATTAATGGCAAAGGTGTAAATTCACTCTATATAGCACAAACAGGACTACCATAATATGTGAGCCACATGTATGTACATGTTTTCATTTTTGAGAGAATAATGTTTATGCATGTGTTGAGGCAAAAACAAGTAACTAACAAAATAGCATCAGGCATAAGAGACATCAGGATTCAAATTGTCCTTAAAAGGTATTTATTCTTGCAAGAATAGTTCCCAGTCCATCCACAGTCCAGCTGCAGGCGGAGTGAGACCCAGAGCAGAGGTTGGCCAGCATTTTTATAGTGTTATCTCTTGTCACCCTTCACAGCACAAGGAACAAAAGGGACCCCCCTTGACCCCTCTTGACCCCTCCCCAGCACGGGAATCTCCTTACCTCTGAAATCTCACACACACACACCCTGCAGCTGTATCAATATCATAAAAGAAACTCAAAATACAGCCAAAGAACGCATGGCATTCGTTTGTTAAATCGTTGAAAATAAAATACAAAGAAAAGATGAATTTTTCCACAACATTTCCTCCTCTTTATCATTCTCTGATAAAACAACATAGAAAAAATTCACTCTTGTTTTCTAATCAATCCCATTATACTATTAAATCTTTAAGAATAGAATTAATTCAAGTCTTAATTCAAGAACAGTTATACCCTTCATGTATATCAATACTAAGCCCTAATTTGATTCAATCAAATAAAATCGCAAAACTTTTCTTCAACCATTAATTGGTCAACATTTTCTCCAGATATGTTGATCATCTCGTTGCCTCATGGACGTTCCATCTTCACCAATATGACACTTTGCATGCCGTAGAGAGGATTTTTTTTTTTTTCCAACGTTGGCAGGGGAGATATGTTTCTAGCACATATCATTGATCCCCTACTTTATTCTTTGCGCTGGCGTGTGAGGTTGTTGATGTTGGTTGGTATAGTTTAGGTCAGATGCTTGGACCCAGGTCTAACATCCTTCAATCATTTTCAAATCCTTACAAGATTTTCCCTTAGATCACGATCGCACCCCCACTGGAATGAGTCATTTACTGTCTACTGTCACCTGCGAATAGAGGCCTTAAGTGATTTTGTTAGTGAGCGCGTGTCTTGTCGTCCCGTTGGTGTGACCTGTGAAATTTTCAACCTAAAACATATCACCGGATAATTTCTTGCTCATTGAATAGCACTCAGGGTCCTTGTTCCCCTGAAAAAAACATTCAACCCATGTTGTTCATGTTAACAAAACAATACAGAATCAGTTCTGTTTGGTTCAATCCATCCTGACATCCTGCAAAATGAAAATTTTAAGTTAGGCATTACACAGGGTTAGGCACTGTTTCTTCACTTTGCTCATGCCATGCGCAAAAGTCTGCATCTTCTGTAAAGAAAAACAAATGTTGAGGTTATTGTCACATAGTTTTCTTTTGTCTGCTGTGCTGCCACATCTGCTCCGGCGTTTCCTGTCAAAACAATTCTTGTTATTAGCACACTTAAAATACAAACAATGCACACAATTAAACCCAATGTCCTCCCAACATTTATCTTCCCACCTGTGCGATGGCTTTCAGCAAATGTGAACCCCTTAGTAAACCAGATCTAGCTGGTTAATACAAATAAAGTTCTTCAAATAAACCCCTCCTGGACTTTTACTGTCCTCATATACCGATGAGGTCAAAGCTAGATAACCTCTCAGCCTGCTGTGAAGACAATGGGTTTAGCCCTCCCCCCCTGGATTTACTGTTTTCCCACCTGTGAGGCCGAAATGTCTTTGTTTGTGGCCTGAATACAAATTATCCATACTAAAAAGTTCAAAGACTCATCTGACCACTTGTTTTACTGTGCGTTCTCTTGTTCCCGCCATGAGCATATTCATCCTCCTCTTGATGCACAACACCCATCTCGTGCATAAATTTAACATAATAAAATTCTCTTACTTTTATCAGACGCTTTTATCCATAGTGACTTCCATTTCAAAGTACACATTTACATTCTTATCAGTTCTTGCTTTCCCTCTGAAATCAAACCCATGACCTTGGCGTTACAGGTGTCAAACTCTAATGTTTGAGCTACAAGAAAACTACAATATTTGTTAATATTTATTTGGTAACATTTGTTTGGATAAAGTTTGCTAACCCAAACGTTGTCCTTCAGCCAAATTTCCTTTAGACATCTTTCTTTGCCTCTTAAACAAAAATATTACTTAAAGCCACAATTTCATCTTCTTATCAACTTGTTTTTAATTATGGCCTCTTAACCAGTTTCAAAGCATGTCCGTTCATTATTCATTTGATTTTAGAAAAGTCAGCTGGATTGTTTTGGTTCATTATCTTATTTTGCTCCAGCTTTCTTTGGCTGACTGATAACAGAAAGACAGACAGAGTACCATCCTCTTCCTCCACTCAAGCAGTCTCTTTCTCTCTCATTATAAGCAAATAATCTTTTCAACAGCCTCCTAGGACTGTAACTAAAATAATCATAGTCATAGTCAATCCTTAATAGTTCACAAATGTCAAAATACAAATGTTTGACTCAAATTAGAACCGTTACAATAATCTAAAATACATTATGCTATGATCTTTTTTTCTAAGGTTATTTTTAGTTTAAATACTCAATTCACCTAACCTTCGTTTTTCAGAAATTTCTCTTGACTCATCACAAGCTGTTCTCATCTTTAGCCACCACCATGTCTAATGACCTTCAGGAGTTAAAAACTAGTTCAATATCAAACATTTTTCTTTGCCCATAAGGCAACCAACATCATGTTCCTTATGTCACATCTTTGATCTTCTGTTAAAACAGAACGGTCAAATGTTTAAGGTGACAAGCTATTCGAAGTCCCCGTAATCAAGATGGTTGTTGGTTGTGCTCTGTGATTCTATTTACATATTACTGAGATTGGATGTAATTGTCTCTATATGATAATTAAGCTCTTTTAAGTGAAGGAACATTTTGATATATATATATTGGAGTGGAAGTTGTAGGGAACAGACCCCTCTTTGATGCTCTTGGCCCCAAGTAGCATCACAACCACTCCCTTCTTGTAGATAACACCTCCCGAACCTGGTGGGCAGGTGCCCCAGTGGCGGCGATAGTCCCTGTCTTAGGTTGTTCCCATCTATGGCCATCAGAGAATCTTACCCGTCTTTGGGATCTACGCCTCCTGCACACTGAGTTATGGCTCTACTTCACTTGAGCAAAATTATCATAGTTTGTGGTAATGAAATTTTTTTTTTTTTTTTTTTTTTTTTTTTTAATCGAGGTAATCAAGAACCATCATATCCACTTGGAACATTTAATATTGACATTCAGTGTACTGTTACTTCTGTAGCCTGAGCCATCAGCCCTGTTTTATGGTGGAGGCTAAAATGAGACAAAGTCACTGGTCCTAAAATAAACAAGTTCAAAACAGTATTATTTTAAAGACTTCTTTAAAGTCTTTCAGTTTTACTTTTACTTTCAGCTGACATTGAATGAGAGAGAGACTCTTGAGGCATTCAGGACTGATACACTGCATTCTCATAAACTTTTAACTTCAGACTTTATCTACCATCTTAAGGCATCTTTTCCATAAATTACATGTATTATAATTTAGACATTACAAATATCCACTCAGAATGAGTCTCTGTTGCACTGAAACTGTGGCAGTTTCAGTCACAGCACATGCCAGATTCAGATAAGCAAACCTGTTTTGGCCAAATCACAATCTTATCTTTTAAAATCAACATTAACAAGCCTTTGTTTAATCAAATGCCTTTTACACATTTTACATTTAGCAACTGTTAATCCTGTAACACTGCTTCTGTTTATTTTATCTTAAAGAAATAATAAGAATTATTCTAGTTCTTAATAACGTTTAAAATTTCATTTCAATTTTTGTTGTCAGGTTTTCAATTGCCATAATTTAATACCTGACTTCAATGTTTTCTCTAGGAGTTTATCAATCTGCTTCTATGATTCAACTTTTGAGGCTGCGCTCCCTGCTTGTGATACATTTTTTTTGATTATCATTATAAATCATTCATTAGATTTGTCTCTCCATATCATCTAAAACCTTATCAAAGCATTTCATTCAAAACACAATCATCCTTTTAGTGACCGGTACTTTTAAAATATTTTGCAACTCATTTAGTCTTATCTGTAATTTTATGTCAACCGGTACTTTTTATAGTTCTTTCCTTTCAAAAGGAATTCCTTACACTTAAATCTTTCAATCTTCTTACAACTTTCAAAAGTTCCAACTATGAACTTTATTTCTCCCTCATTTACTTTTACAGTCATACAGTGCGCATACAGTCACTGAATGACCCAGCTGACTGCAATAAAACACTCTCTGTTATTCTGCCTTTCATCTTTCTAACAGCTTCACCCTATTTTGCACTTCTGAAACATTGTGTTGTATTCAGGAAATGCAACAGAGCCATTGATAAGCAGTTCTCTGTCTTTTCTTTTACAGTTGCAAATTCAATTTCAATAGCTGAAACAATCTTCATCATATTAACATTGATCTACTTTCTAACCCATATTAACACAGACTTTTCTCTAAATTTGTGTCATTTTGGCACTTTCTTTGTTTGGAGCCAATTAAGTTATTGTTTATCTTTCCAATCACAATCAAACTTTTACAAAACATCATCTGCAAATCTCTTCAGAGCATGAGCAGAACTGCTTACAGCATTTGCTCTCTTTTATCTCACTATTTATAAGGACTGTTCAGTTACTCTTCATACAGTATTAAAACTTTAACGTGTCATTAATTTCATCAACACTGGTTTTAAAAGCTTATTCTTCTATCAAATGGTTAGTTTGCAGATTCAACATAAATCACAAGATTGTATTATAATTATTCAGTCCTACTTATCTCTACTGTTTCACAGAAAACACAAGATTCTCTAAATCTTCTCAGTCTCTAAATTACACAGACAGCTATCTTAGCCGCTTGCACCTTCAACTCTTGTTACAAAAATATGGCAATCTATTCTTCAATACTCTGTTCTCTTTTCATAACATTAATACAATAAAGCACATTCACATCACTATTATTGGCAGAACATTAATTTTCATAAGCGACACGGAAAATCTAAATATTCTAAATGGGTTTCACAAAGTTTCTGATTAACTTTAGTCACACGTGTCTGGGGAAATTATCTCCAACCCATAATTTCCTTTATAAAACAATATATTTCCTTAAATGGCTTAATATCAACAAAATATCCAATCTCTGGACATTTTCTAATTTGATATTATCATCAACAACACTGATTACAAAACAAGTATACATTTAACATTCAGAAGCTGGTTTGAACAAGCAAGCGCTGTTGCTGTACTCCCAGCATAGCTGGACCCTTTAGGTTCAAAAGACAATCGTTTTACTTAATGAAACATTCCTTATCCTTATATCATGCCAATCCCTGTTAATCATACTCAACGCCCCATTTCCATCTAAAACTCACTTTTCGTTCCATTTCAACTTAATTTGACTTAATCAGGCGTTCATAAATAGTTCCATGAACTCTATCGTTCCCTACATGCCAGTTCCTTCTGTATCTGTTCTGTTCTATCTACAATCCAACAATTCACTGTTTGTAATTTCCATCAGGAAAAACATTCTATCTTTCCCTAAATGCTAATCCTTTCTGCATTTATTTTCGTTTTCTTCTATCTTCTTCAGTTCAACAAACTACTGTCTGTTCACAGTTTTACACTCATGAACAAAACTACAACAACCCTTTGTTTAACAATTTTCCGTTTCCCAATTTCTTGCATGCATTTCTGGCTGTAATTTTTCCCATTTTACAGAAAAACTGGTGTAGCCTATAAAATTTTGTTCAAGCTTGCTTTGAGATGACCCCATATTGGCTGAGTTCCTCTTTTCTGGATTTCACAATTCGACACGTGTCTTACAGAATCTGTCAAACGTCTTCGACAGACCCGATCTTTTACTCCGAGATCGGACGGACCTCTGCTTGTTTACGTTCCACTCAAAGTTTTCTCACGTGCGCTTATTCGCTCGCTCAATTCTTTTTACTTGATTAATTCAACCTGGTCTTGTAATTACGTTCCACTCAAAGTTCCCCCACGTGCGCTTATTCGCTTGACTCAATTCAATGTGGTAAAACTTCGAGTAGAGCACAATCACCCAGAAACTTCTTAATCCTGTTTTAAACTTTCTCTAAGGTTTACATAAATTTCGAGTAGAACGTAATCATCTCAGCAGCTGTGATTTCTCTGAATCACCAGTGGATCCCCTGTCCACTAACGAGCTAAGTGAGGCAGAAACTGGTCTGCTTTGTCAGATCAATTTCTCCCCATAAAATTTGTGATTAACTGACTCACCTCTCGCCTCGTACCAAAAAGCAAAACTCAGCCAATATGGTTCACGTTCACTCACAATTATCAAAATAATTTAACTGTCTCTTACCCTAGATGCTTTTACTGCCTCCGAGTTCTTTCTGAATCCAGTGGGTTCCTCCTGGCCCTGATAGCAGTTTTGGCTCTTCTCTCTCAATTCGGCGAGGTAAGACTAAAGCCTTTTGTGCTTTAGGGTGATCAGTCCGTCAATACGCTTTCTCAGGGCCAGAAGAAACCTCATGGTTCGCACTTCTGACACCAACTTGTTGAGGCAAAAACAAGTAACTAACAAAATAGCATCAGGCATAAGAGACATCAGGATTCAAATTGTCCTTAAAAGGTATTTATTCTTGCAAGAATAGTTCCCAGTCCATCCACAGTCCAGCTGCAGGCGGAGTGAGACCCAGAGCAGAGGTTGGCCAGCATTTTTATAGTGTTATCTCTTGTCACCCTTCACAGCACAAGGAACAAAAGGGACCCCCCTTGACCCCTCTTGACCCCTCCCCAGCACGGGAATCTCCTTACCTCTGAAATCTCACACACACACACCCTGCAGCTGTATCAATATCATAAAAGAAACTCAAAATACAGCCAAAGAACGCATGGCATTCGTTTGTTAAATCGTTGAAAATAAAATACAAAGAAAAGATGAATTTTTCCACAACACATGGTTATCGAAAAAACTAAAAATTAAAGTTTCTGAAATAAGGCCACAAAACACATAATAAATATGTGGCAATAAGACTTTTGACTAATGGATGTCGTCGCCTAGAGTTTTTTCTTCAAAATGATGTGAAAATCATCCTGCCTAATCATTCACATAAAACGATACATTGATTTAAGTTTTGTGAAACACTTTTAGTTTGGAAAGCCAATATGCGGATGGGGCGTAAACGCTCCAACAGCATCATGCATATTTAGTAGTTCACACCTGGTGAGACAATGTCCCTGCATACTTAATGAGCAATTCATTCAGGTGTGTCACCTATAGCTAACTTAAATATACAAGCTTCATAATAAAAATGATCATTCTAGGAGAAAATTTCAGATGGCATTTAGAGGCTTTTGCATCTGAACTCTTCATATATACACACACACATATATATATATATATATATATATATATATATATATATGCATGCACATACATACTTTATAATCTTTTCAAAACTAGTCAACGTCTTTCAAAACTAAAGTATACATTTTATCATACGTATTTCAAAGTAAAGGATTCATTAGTTAGTTGATGACTTTATTTTTGACAAAACACATACAGTATATATTCTTCATCTCAGTATAGCAATAGAGTTTGCTAAAAGCTGTTCATTCAATACAGCAGTATTTGAAAATTTTGTAAAATTACATTTATATTTGCATTTATGTCAAAACCTAGACACTTTTAAACATCAAGATGACATTTATTAATATGTATTCGTGTCAAAATGACAAATAAACAGATTTTCCTATTCAATTTTGCTTGGAAACGCTTCCAAGACGCTTGCGTGTCACGTGAAAAATAGGTGTCGGTTCTATTTCTAGCCTGCACGCGTTTTCCACGCGGCTCGTGCCGCGCCTGAGACGCGCGTCTCACACAGGCAGTGTGCAAACTCTAAACTGTTAACATGGGAGCCGAAATAAAAACGGACACGCCACGCAGCTGAGATGCTTACGCCACGCATCCAGTGTGTCACCGGCCTTATCCAGCGGATTTGGGCGTTTCATAGGTTTGTATGGATCGCCTCACATTTGCGTTTGTATAGCGCGGTCTCCGTAGGCGGAGTCACATTAAAACTGAATTAGCTGAGATGAGAACGACTGACATCTCTCTCTTTACATACATATTATATAAACTGTGAATATTTGTTTTTTATAAAAAATACTTCATTTAAAAGAAGAGAATTCAAGCTTCATGCCTGTGTGACTATATGTGACCCGATCTGGCGAAATGAGTCGGAAGTCGCAACGTTTCATTTTAAGATATGGGCCGATTATGTGGAAAAACAATGAAATAATAGATTGAAAAAAAAAAATTTTTTTTTGCTAAATTTCAAAGAACAGACATTCAAAAATAATCTCCTAAAGTTTCGCAGTCCAGATAATTGAGTAAAGGTATTAAAATGACTATTAAAGTTTACAAAGTTTTACTAAATTCGCTGAAAATGAATATTGCTTTTCTCAACTCCTCTCCTCACCTCTGAGCATTTCCCGGGAATCCCCTCAAACGTCTCTGCTCTCCAAATATGGTGTTTCACGTTGTATAGGACCAATCAAAAAGCTTAGAAATGTACACAAACGCTGATCATTTGTCAATGGGAAGCCCCGTTTCGACTGACCGGCACGCGATTGGTCCAGCCATCCTCCTGTCAGACTCGTAGCGCTATGTGTAAACAAGCTAGCAGATCTCCTCAGAAAGACTAAATATTATTAATTTGAGAAATGTCGCTGTCAAAAGAGAGCAAAGTCGCCAAAAAGTCGCCAAAAGCGTTGAACTCACTAGAGGCTTCTAACCTAAGCTCTGCTGCTGGTCATCAAGAGTGGCTAAGGCTAGTCAGTGATTTTTTTGGATCTGGAGACGTGTCATCCTCTGATGACAGCGACAGCAGTGACAGCCCTGTGGCATTTATCGTGTATAGATGTGAATGAGTGCAATTATTCTGTGAGTGTATTTATTTAAGGAGAATCCATTACAATGTGTTTGATTTATTTTAACCCAATATTTAACTGTTGGTATCTCCGTTATGAATGTGTTACACTGTTATTGTCAACTAGCCTACACAAAGATATTGCATAGGCTAACATTATTTTGTTCTCTGTTTCCTTGTCTCTCTGCCTCTCTCACTTTCTCTCTCTCTCTCTCACAGACACACACAGACACACACAGACAGAGAGAGAGAGACACACACACACACACACACCCTCTCTCAAGGAAAACTGTAGCACCTCTGTTCAATCTTTCTGATTTTAGTAAATGTTTGTAAAAGTGCCTTTTAAATTATTTATTAAAACAAAAACTTTAAAATAATTTGAGCTTCAGCCTGGTTTAATAGCATATATTAATGTCTTTGGTCAAATTAAGCTGTACAATAAATAGTTTATCCCTTTAAATGCAATGGATTTTGAAAGATATCAACAAAAAACAGGCAAATAAACTTTAAAAGCGATTTTCTCAAGTTTTCAATTGGAAAAAGAGGACAGATGACCATAATTCAAATGTGTATATCTTTACAACCATCTCAATTTTGAAATTTGGGTCACTGTGACTCATTTTGCTGGATCAGGTCACATATGCCTGTTTGACTGAGTATTTGCTGAGTTACAGTTCATTTTTGGACGCGTTTCAGAATTGACTTCACTGACGGTGAGTAGGCAGAACTCGCATCATGTTTATTTTTCTTTATTTGGCGAAAAGCACAACACTTTGTTTTTATTATGAGCATACACAAAAAAAAATACACACTAAACAGGATCGATTGATGTATAACACAAGCATATAAGATTAAAAAAAAAAAAACCCCAGGGGGTTAAAGCTGTTTTTAAACATTCAGATTTTGCTTCTAAGTCACCATGAATGGTGACCCTTGACCCTTATCTATAATCGTGCATGACTGTCCTCTTTCTGTGTCACTGGGTCAGATTTATTTATGATAAAGAAACTATAGTGATAAATATTTACCATTATATTTTATTGCAAATTACATTCTCTAAAAATACATAATTTAGAGATAAAAAAAAAACAATGATAAAAGCAAAATATTGAATTGTTTGAAATAAAAATATATTTAATTGTTGCTATAAACTATTATAAAAATAAATCACTGAATCAAACTCTTATTAAACATGTTTATAGTGTCTAATTCACCATCACAAGGAAAGTAAACTACATTTCAGAACAGTTTTAATCATCACTACTTACTGAAGCGTCTCCAGTTTATAATGTGGATCCTCCTTCAGATCACAGAGCGGCTTCACATCTGAGTCTCTTAGATTATTAAATGTCAGATCCAGTTGTCTCAGGTGTGAGGGGTTTGATCTCAGAGCTGAAGTCAGAGCAGCACAACCTTCATCTGTAACACCACAATAACTCAACCTGTAGAGAACAATGACACTCTTCAGTCTCTCAGTTCAGGAAACACTGATATAAATGATATGATATACATGAATTTCTCCTCAACAGATTTGTATATGAAAGCAGTTGTCACTTCTTCACGACACCTCTTGACTTGTAAAACTATCAAAAGTAAAATGACCTCAGAAGCTTTGGAAAGAATCCACTGAAGATTAAACATCCTTTTCAGTTACTTGATGGTAAACTTTTTTGCATATCGTTAGTCTGATAGCATAATTGCCTAAGTCTTTTTTTTTTATCACTTGGGCAATTATGCTATGAGGCTAACAATATATAATTTTTGTATATCATTGATTATTCACCACAGGAGAAAAACAGACGACGTTGAGACTTTTATAAAATCTTACTCGAGTATCTCCAGTTTACAGTGAGGATCCTGCAGTAGATCAGAAAGCTGCTCGACTCCAGAATCTCCTACTTTATTATCAGTCAGATTCAGTTCTCTCAGGTGTGAGGGGTTTGATCTCAGAGCTGAAGTCAGAGCAGCACAACCTTCATTTGTAACACCACAATCCTCCAACCTGTAGAGAACAATGACACTCTTCAGTCTCTCAGTTCAGGATCTACAGCTCAGATCAGCAGGAACTTCACAATCAGAGACTTATTCACGGCACCATTAACAGGTCCAGTCTAAGGTTCAGACCCGCTTCAACAAACTGCTTGAGCGGGTTAGTCTCCATTTGATAAAAATTGCAAGAATATTTGATAACACTATTTTTAACAGTGTCCTTGTTACTGTACATATGTTGCATGAACTTACCATAGTAGTAACAGGTAAATGATGCATAATTGCACTTAACTAACCCTCAACCAAATCCTAATCCTACCCTTATCCTATACTAAGTACATAGTTGCTTAATATTACTCAGTACTTAAATACTTAATTACACTGTAACAATGATACCTTAAAATAAAGTGTAACCGAATATAATTTTTTTATGCAAGTACCCAAAATCATCAACATATCTGTATATGAACACGGTTGTCACATCTTTACATCATCCAGTCATGTTTAATCATTAATAATGTAAAATGATGTCAGACACATTGGAAAGAATCCAATGAAAATAAAAGCAACATTCCCATTAATAATTTCACAGTAGATTTTATTTGTATGGCAATCTGTTACAGAAGCAGACTCAAGAGAAGGAGATTGAAGTTAATAGGGAGTTTATTGAGACAACAACTGAGCGGATGAACTGAAAGCAGGTAAGTGGAAAGTGCAATGATACTTTGGAGAGCGGGATGCTGGCAGTGAATAGTATGTTTCTTCTGACGGGTGTGATGACTGGTAGATGATGCAGTGAAGGCTGGAACTCTGAACAAAACTAGACTTGGAGACACAGAGGAGAATTGAGACGAGACTGGAGAAGGGTCGCTGGAGATATCAGGTAGTAGTCGCTAAGGCTACATTTACACATAGCCGAGTATTTAGAGAAATTAATACCCCCCCCCCCCCCCCCCCCTCTGTTTTCAATTATAACATTGTGCACACAACATCGTTTTCAAAAAAGTTGTCATTTACATCAACTCGCATAAATACGCTGTCGAGCGCCATCATAACTATGCCAAACCTATGGGCGGTCGTGTAGGGAGAAGGATAAAGCCATGCAAGCCAATCAGAATGCTCAGAATCGACAACAACGAATAACACGAGCGACTTCCTGTTCCTTTCATAGGGCGCTCACATGATGTTAAGCATTTTCTGGTCAATAATGTGACGTTTGAGAACCTAAAACCCAGTTTCTCCCAGTTGACACGGCAACACATAACCAGCGTTATCAGAAATCTCCACTTTGGCCAGAGTTTTTAGAAATAATCGTTTTCTGTGATAAAAATGTGGTTTTTCGTGTAAATGAGAGGCCAAACCGCAGGGAAATACCTGTGTCTTCCCTTCGTGTAAACGGGGCCTAAGGCAGGGTAAGAAGTCCTCTTCATACAAACGAGACCGGACAGTGAACTGTGCTGTGTGTTGCTGCGTCCCAATTCGCCTACTTATACTACACCCTAAAAGTATGGACTCTTTTTGTGAAGAAAAAGTACATACTTTTGAGTGTGTAGCAAAAGAGTAGGCAAGCTTTGGGACATTCAACTTCATCATCTTAACGGACAGATCTGTCGTGTGCATCCTGTCACCGTAAACTGCCCTGTCAATCATCTTGTCACAGTTAAAATCCTCCATTCAATCTAATTTCATTTCCTACCGTTTCGGAGAGAAATGTAGTTGCACGTTCGTCTGCCAGTCGTGGGTTTTTCATGCGGAGACTCTCCTCATGTCTTTGCAATTTGAATATAATGATGCATTTAAAAGTTAATGGCTAAACGTATCTTTACAAAAGTCCACAATGCTGCAGATGCAATATAATGTAAACAACATTTAATAAATTAATTTTCGTCAGGTTAGATACTGATAATTAATCACTCAAACCCCTTTATCTAAACCTCTCTACATAACTGCCGGACTCGCGCGTCCTCCATGTTCGCGACTTCACTCGTGTTTGTAGTTCTAAACGAATCCTCGTCCAACGCGCAATGCGTTGTGGGCAATATTAGCCGTGAGTGCGCATCGATCTGCACTTCGGATTCTGACCGGAAATAGTAGATCATCCGGGTATCTTTGGAACACTCATTTCAACATACGAAGATTTGGGACGTACTAATTCTATTTTCGAATACTATTTAGGACGGATATTATGTGAATTGGGACGCACGTTGTGTTTAATAGTGGCAGTGATGAGGATGATGATGAGGTGCAGGTGTGTGTGATTAGAACTCAGGTGAGGGAGTGCACTGTGATTGGCTGGTGTGAGAGCCTGGCAGATCTATAACACAATCATTATTTACCATATGAGACATTTTATACAATCTTACCCCAGTTTCTCCAGTTTACAGTGGGGATCCTGCAGTAGATCAGAGAGCAGCTTGACTCCAGAATCTCCTACTTTATTCTCAGACAGATCCAGTTCTCTCAGGTGTGAGGGGTTTGATCTCAGAGCTGAAGTCAGAGCAGCACAACCTTTATCTGTAACACCACAATTATATAACCTGTAGAGAACAATGACACTCTTCAGTCTCTCAGTTCAGGAAACACTGATTTAAATATTATGAATTTATCCTTCTACAGTATTCCTTAGGTATAAAAGCACATGCTAAACTCATAAATATGATCATGTTTTATCAATGTAATGATTGTTGTCAGAGTGACTTACTGAACTGATCTGGATTCTTTAACCACAGGCAGCAGCTTCTGAAGAACTTTATCTGCAGTATTTCGTGTTCCAATAAACTGTTTTAGATCAAATACATCCATCTTCTGCTCTGATGTCAGCAACACATAAACCAGAGCCGACCACTGTGAAGAGGAGAGTTGGGTTCTTCCTATTTCTCCAGATTTCAGATAATCTTGGATCTCCTGCATCAGAGAATCATCACCCAGTTCATTCAGACAGTGGAACAGATTGATGGATCTCTCTGGAGAGAGATTCTCCCTGATCTTCTGTCTGATGTACTGAACTGTTTCCTCTTTGTTGTAGGAGCAGCTTCCAGTCTGTGTCAGTAGTTCTCGTAAGAGAGTCTGATTGGACTTCAATGAGAGACCCAGAAGGAAACGCAGGAAAAGGTCCAGATGTCCATTCTTACTCTGTAAAGCCTTATCCACAGCTCTCTGGTGCAGCTCAGATAATGAATGATATTTCTTCTGGTTTAAGATTTTAGAAAAGAAACTTTGTTTGGTTTTGTCAAACACATTTCTGTTCTCATTTGTAAAGTAAATGTGTGCATATAGAGCTGCTAGATGTTCCTGGATGCTCAGATGAACAAAGCAGAAGACTTTCCCCTGATACAAGCTCAACTCCTCTCTGAAGATCTGAGTGCACAATCCTGAGTACACTGATGCTTCTGTCACATCAATGCCACACTCTCTCAGGTCTTCCTCATAGAAGATCAGGTTGCCTTTCACAAGCTGCTGGAAAGCCAGTTTCCCCAGTTTGAGAATCATGTCTTCATCTTTCACTCTCTTCTCATAGTCCTTATCATGTTTGATGTTGGTCTGAATGATCAGGAAGTGTGTGTACATCTGAGTGAGAGTCTTGGGAATCTCTCCTCTCTCTGCTTCACTCAACATCTCCTCTAGAACAGTGGCTGAGATCCAGCAGAACACTGGGATGTGGCACATGATGTGGAGGCTCCTCGAGGACTTCAGGTGTGAGATGATTGTATTGGCCAGACTCTGATCACTGATTCTCTTCCTGAAGTATTCCTCCTTCTGTGGCTTATTGAAGCCTCGTACCTCTGTCACTCGATGGACACACTCAGAGGGGACGAGATCCGCTGCTGCTGGTCTGGAGGTGATCCAGATGAGAGCAGAGGGAAGCAGATTCCCCTCAATGAGGTTCATCAGCAGCTCGTCCACTGAGGCTGATTCAGATATATCACACAGTTTCACTTCGGTCTTAAAGTTCAGAGACAGACGACACTCATCCAGACCGTCAAAGATGAGCAACACTTTATATTCATCACTGGATATTTCCATTTCTTTTGTTGCAGGGAAAAAGACATGAAGAAGATCTGAAAGACTGAGTGTTTTTTCCTTCATCAAGTTGAGCTGGAAGTGGAAATATGAGCTGGATGTCCTGATTCTCTTTCCCTTCAGCCCAGTCCACAATGAACTTCTGCACAGAGACTGTTTTCCCAATGCCAGCGACTCCCTTTGTCAGCACAGTTCTGATGGGTTTGTCTTGTCCAGATAAAGGTCTAAAGATGTCATTGCATTTGATCGGTGTGTCCTCTGTTTCTGCTCTCCTGGATTGTGTCTCAATCTGTCTCACCTCATGCTCATTATTGATCTGTCCACTTTCACTCTCTGTGATGTAGAGCTCTGTGTAGATCTCATTCAGGAGTGTTGGGTTTCCCTGCTTTGCTGTTCCTTCAGACAGACACTGAAACTTCTTCAACAGATTTGATTTAAATCTGCTTTGGACCAGTTGAGAATCACGACTAAAAGAATAAATCATTAGATTAAAACATAAATTGAAGAAGTAAAAGTGATGGTAAAATATCTTTATGACAGAAATGTTTTACCTCAGATTAGATGGCATGTGTCTTCCCCTAAATGTTCCTCGAGTGTCCATAGACTGTTCACTAATTATGGACAAATACAGAGAGAACAGAGAAAATACAACAGTTGAGAAAACAGAGACAATAATTCATACAGTACTCATATAGAGTCAGATAGAGAGGTGCCAATGAGCGCCTCAACGCTCCTGTTAACACTTTAACATAACACTGTATTTTAGCACAAGTACATTTTGTAGCTGAATATTAGTATAAACAAGTAATAAAAACTCAGTGAGTGTTTTAGCGCAATTTTCTCACGTCATGGGATCACAACACAAAGAGATAGTAAATGAAAGAGAAAATAAGTTGCTCGAGAATATAACTTTCTCTTGAAATTCAAATGAACTTTCTGAAATCAAATCAGCAATGGATAATAAAAAAGGCACAATAACTTGACTAGTTGAACATCATTTTTTTTATTAGCTCATTATTTTTTACATCTTGTGTTCACTCAATATCCTCGATTTTCTCTGTATCAGCTTCCTTTTCTGCTTTGTCCTCTTCAGATTCTTCCTTCTTTTCTGCTTGACTATTGGCTTGTGACTTTGTAAACTCTTCTTCTGCTTTCGAGATATTTGCCAAAACATCCTCTTAAAGCCACGAGTCATCGTAGAAATCAGATACGCCTGATGAGGAAGCCGTTGGTGTGGATGTCGCCATCTTTTGTCGCTTTGCTGAACGTTCTTCCATTTATTTTGCAACAACCTCTTGTCGTTTTCTCATATATTCTTGCTCCTTCTCCAAATCTTGATCGATACCTTCATTGATTTCTTGCCGTAATTCAGTGGAATTAATTGTGCTCATGACTCTTGTGAATACCTTCCTTACGTATTTCTGTGGAACAATAGTTTTATAGGTGAAAAGGCAATGTTTTTCTTATTTCCCTTCATATAAAGTTTTAATTAATTTTTGAAGCATAAAGGAAAGATTTTTTATCAATTCTTTTTTTCTAATATTATTGTAAATTTTAGAAGCTATCGATTGCAATTTGTTTCAACTCGATAGCTATTATGGTTGCCGAGAAATTTGCAAAAAACTGAATTTTTTCTGGAATTTCCAGGAAATCCAAAATCTTTTCCTGGATTTTTTTTGTGCGTTCCCGAGATTAGACCTTCCTTAACATAATGCCGGAAACCCGAAGTCTCTAGGTGGTCTGGTTGAGGAGTAGATAGAAGTGCAAGATTGGTACAAGAGTGCAACTGGGATTCACTGATAATCCACTGTTACTGGTGAATGGGGCCGAACCGATTATCTCCCGCCTCGGCCTTCATCCTCCCGTTGCGCCGACAACTGGTGCCATCGTCGGCTGGCTTTCGTCAGCTTTCCCGCGAGTGGGCGTGGTTTCAGCGCAGCTAGCGGACACGCCCCCAGTGTTTGAGAGCAGAGACTACTGCTCATTTTTGCAAGATTTTGATCGCTTATTTTATGTACTTGCCGGCTTTTTTTATCATTCAAATTTGGCTGGGTGGCTAATAACACCTTTTTCTGTGGTGTGACAAACTCAGAAAACATACTTAATTTTGACTTTACAGGGACTTTAAGTTGAGTGTTTAAGCTGTAAAGGGGAATTAATAAAATGGTCAGAAATGGCCCTGTCTGTATTTAATGTTCAATCATGTAATTGAAGTGTTTGTCTGTTGTCTGTGTGAAGACACAAGAGATCGTTCTGACACTGATAACAGTGGCAACACACACTCAGCATGAGTTCAAAAGCACCAGAATGAAATTAACACAAACTAATGAAATTAATTCTCTGCTATAGTCAACTGGAGATGTTTTGTGTGTATTAGGTACATCCGTGCTGCGAGATGTTTCAAAAAGTGCTCGTGACAATATCGATCCTGGCAAAGAGTGGTGGGCACATGTCCCACATGTCCAACTCGCAAATTACGCCTACGTTTGTTGCATTATATGCCAAACGGTCTGAACACTCTGAAGCAACTGTCATGTGTATTTTTTTCCAAAGTTTGCATGTCTGTAACTCAAGAAGTTTTAAAGATATACTTTTAGATTTAAGTTCTTCTGTATTATTTTTTTGAGGGCCTATATTTGGTTAAATTCTATAAATGTATCTTGGTTTCCTCTATTAAAATAAATACATGGAACAAACCTGTCTGAGAGCCAAAAAAATTTCTTTTTCCAAAGTTTGCATGTATGTAACTCAAGAAGATCTATCTATCTATGAAATGTTGTACCTTAGATCAGTTGATGTGTGTTTTCCCTCAAATTTCATTGGCGCTATCATAGACGCATCACTCTTCATGGACACACACCTGGACTCTAGTGAGACTGATTTCTCCCTGTGGTTTTGACGTCAATATTACAGAGACAAGATTTCTTGTACATGAAGTACATGAAGATAAACCTCACATAGAGAATCAGTCCATCCACCTGTCTTTTACCATTGCTTTTTAATCTGTTGTTGTGTTTGTGTTTCCCAATAAGTGATGTAGTTGTGTTAGTTTGGTTGAGTTTGTCAGTTTTGTTCTGGTCCAGATTATCAGTGTTTTGTGGGTCAGTAGATGTTAGTGAAACATCAGGACTAAAGCTCTGGATCAGCTGTGAGAGGAGACCTTATCCTGTGCTCAATCCTGCTATTGCAGAGCTTTATAATAGTGTGAGTCACTGAGTTATACATGCTTACACAATATCATCACCTATTTCTGTATTTGTGGATATCCATAAGTGGTTATTTGCCAAATTATGCCACACATGCATTATTTGTGTGTGTCTGTGGTCTCTCTGTCTGTCTAAACAAAAATGTTGTACCTCAGATCAGTTGATGTGTGTTTTCCCTCAAATTTGATTGGAGCTCCCATAGACGCGTCACTCTTCATGGACACACAGCTGGACTCCGGTGAGACTGATCTTTCACCCTCACATTGACTTTAATAGAACAACAGAATAGAAATAATAGATTTATTCTCTACCAGAACCAATATGGTTGATTTTACATGAAAATAAATAAATTACTCTTTTTTTTCCCACCAGCTTTTTTTGTTTAAAGTTACCAGCCACCGCCAGCGTTTTTGACCATTTTCACAACATTTTCATGGTCCCCAGAATATTTTTTTGTATGAATATCTGAACATGCAATATATCAGAAGAAAGAACAGACCCTCTCCCTTAAAAAAAAAAAACGAAAAAAAAAAAACTTTTATTCTAGCTTTACACATTTTTTTTAATCAACACCTAAGTAACATTAGGCAGTTTTGATTTATATGCTGTTTAATGTTGATGATCGCGTTATTTTACATAAGCATATGATTACATTTGAGATCACTCGTTTTTACACCTTCGTTGCATGTGGTTTGATCAGGAGATTTAATACTCTTTCAGAAGATGCCTAATAGCGCCCCCTACCGTATAACAGGGAAAACACGGAAAGCCGGAAAATTCTGTCAATGGCGGGGAAAGAGTTAAAGGGGACCTATAATGCAAAATTCACCTTTACATGGTGTTTGAACATAAATGTGTGTCGGCAGTGTGTGTACACACAGAGGAGGACTTACCATTAGGCAAAAGTAAGCGACTGCTTTGAGCCCTCAAAAGTCAAAGGCCCCCTAAAAATGCTTTTTACATACAAGATGCGTATTAATACTGTTATAACCTGTTTAAATGAGAGTACCGTAACTGCACTGGGGTGAACATTTTTATATGGCAAGTGTAAGCCACACCACACCGCTCAGACAGTTCCATGCGTCGTAGCCTACTGTTGCTGTTTCGGGGTATAAAACAAGAATAAAAGCCATAATAATGTACATGAAGATGTAGAAAGATTGGACACCGCTGTGCATCAGCAAGCATCATAACAGAGAAAGAATCCTCAAGGATTATCCAGGTAAATGTGTGCAATTGTATAGGGCCCCATTCCTATTACCTAAATCCGCCCCTGTGTACACAACCACCCTATAATGGTAAAAATCCACCCACTCCTCTTTTTTGAATCTCCATAAATCATAATCTGTGTCTCAGAAAAGGCCATTTGCAGATGCTACTTTTTGTGACATCACAAAATGCCAAGGCCCCGCCCACTAATGCTGATAGACCCCGCCCTCAGTGACCTGAACACAGTCCACTATTTTCTACGTGCTGGAGCAGCTGTAGTGATGAGAAAAATGCCCCAGTTCCCTACTAAGAAAGCCAGGTGTGATGTTGTTGGATGTAAGAGTGAGCATCAGACTCTTCATTTACTCCCGGCAACTGAGCCACTGAAGACGCAGTGGATTCATTTTGTTCATGATGGGAATCTGCCGCTCAAGTTACCTAAAATCATTAATGTCTGCGCTAATCATATTACACCAGACTGCTTTGTGAACAAGGGTTAATACAAAGCAGTTTTTTTCTTCATTTTTCAGGGCCTATGTGGTTCAATTCAATAAATCTATCTTGTTTTCTGTGTTTTCCTCTATTAAAATAAATGGATAGAACAAATCTGTCTGAGAGCCAAAAAATAGTCTTTTTCCAAAGTGTGCATGCATGTAACTCGAGAAGATCTATCTATCTATGAAATGTTGTACCTCAGATCAGTTGATGTGTGTTTTCCCTCAAATCTCACTGGCTCTTCCATAGACGTGTCACTCTTCATGGACACACAGCTGAGCTCCGGTGAGATTGATCTTTCACCCTTAAACTGACTTTAATAGAACAGAGATAACAGAATAGAGACAAGAATCAACTTGGCTGATTTTACATGAAAATAAATCCCACATGAGGAGATTGTCTAAGATCGTATGTTGAAGAGTGATGAGACTGTCCAAGGATAATGTCATATATCATCTAGCTGTCTACTGTATCTGTGTGTCTTTGGACAGTGTTTAAAGACCCTGAGTGGCTCCAACTACTGTATATCCCGGCACCAGAATATGATAGAGACAACAGATCACTATACCAACCCTGGCAAACACACACAACACCCTGTTATGTGCAGAAAATGAGTCTTCTATAAGATTAAGATCATATGAAGATTGAAGTACCTGAATCCAGGAGAAGAATCTCCATGTCTGAATGTGTGTGTGTCGTCCATGATTCATTCAGTCTTCATGGAGCTGCTCGAGGAAGAGATCAGAAACACTCATTCACACACACTCAAATACAATACATTACAAAATGATTTGCAACTTTGACAAGTTTTTTTTTTTCAACAATCTTGATTATGTATGTTATGAAGAAAATAATAAATAAATAAATAAATAAATAAATAAATAAATAAATAAATAAATAAATAAATAAATAAATAAAGTCTCATATATTCTCTTTCCATCATGACATTTTCCCCCGTTATGTTATTGGTTAAAAAAAGCTGTGATAATGCTGAATTGCAAGAATATGATAAACACTTCTTTTTTTTTTTTTTTTTATAAAACATTACATCTGGTGTGTTAGTATAAAACTCACAACCTGGAAAAAATATAAAGAATATATATATATATAATTTATATATATATATGTTTATAAGTTGATTTGGGATCATGTAAATGAAAGTTAAAATTACAAAACTTGCAGGTTACTAGTTTAAGTTGATGTATCACAAAAAAATAATAAAAAATATATTCAGGACTTGAGGCCCAAAATGACAGAATTTCCTGCTGCTTTTCCAAAACATTGTTTGCGCTGAATTTTGATAAACTAATGTCACTTTCCCCGCTCATGTTAACATTTTAGCATCATTTTATGTCTATAAGCAATAGAAATATCATGACTGTACAATGCTCGTCTACTGGACCCACAAATACTGCAATAAATGCACTTATAAACTACAAACTGATAAAGTGGCTATAGTCTGCAATATTTGTTTATTTCCTTGATAACATGTTTCCTATTTTTTTTTTTTTTTTTTTTTTACATTTTCTTTAAATGTTTAATTAAACAGTTTAAAATTATTAACAGTAAGAGTTGTAACCAAACTCTTTATACTGGACATTACTTTAAAGACAATTATAATCAAACTATATGTCCAACAAATACAGTAAGGATTTGAATAATAAGATCAAGAACTTCATATTACATTAAGAACTTTAACTATGTTACTTTAAGTATTTCATGGCTACATAAGGTAATGTAAGGCTTTATGCGTCTCACCTGAAGACTCTCCTTGATCAGAATCAAAGGTAAGGTTATAGACACAGATTCTCAAATCCCTGCACAAGCAGCTGTAAACATCACTAGACACTTTGATATTCTATTTTACTGATTCAAAGAATCTTAATTCTGAGAGTCGATAAAAATGTGGAAGTTGGGAAATCTAGTATCACTTTCATTCTGCTAGTAAATCATGATTGCGAGATCTGCTCGAACTCATAACATCCGTTTCATACACAGGTCAGTTGAGAAAGACTAGTAGTGCTCCAGTTCTGACAATGTAAAAATGTAAAAACTTGCTCATTTTATTCTTTTCATACACAGTTCAGACACATGAAATTTTGCCTGTTCGAATAGAAAAGCATAAGCTCTGCAATATCTGTCTTAAAATAAGCTCTTGTATCTCCTCTCTGTATGACTCACAGACATGACTCTAGTTTTCATTCCAAAGTGCAGGAGAAATATTTATAATTCGGCCCGAGATAAAAATCGACGTCTACATACAAACGCAAAATATCAAACAAAAAATAGGAAAGCAAATTTTTTTGTGTGTGTGTGTGCAACATTATCTGTGTACAGTTCTTCTTATTCTTATTCAACATGATATTTGAAATACAATCTTTTTTATCTTCTTCTTCTTATTCCCATTATGGTTAAAACAATGAGAAAGGAATGGATGCAAAACTACATGTGGAGATTACATGTACACCAAATGGAGATTGATGAATATTAGAGTGAAGGCATTATAAGTTTAAGAAAATGTATTTTATTTAATGAACGAATAAGATCGGCTCATACCAAGTCAAAACTTAAAGGTTATTAATAATAACATTACAATTACAAAATACCAAGACATTGTTAAATCTCAGTAGCAAATTGAGTTGCTAATTTTGGCATGAATCCAGTTCTTACAGTGGTGATCTGATGGCAGATAAAGATGGTGATTTGGGGGATCAGTCGTTCTTATTATGACTGCTAGATTACTGTTAAACAGCCTTCAGGTCTGAGATCTATGGAAGCTCGTTTCGGCCACTGAATAATAAATAAATAATAATAATTGCAACTTTTTATCTCACAATTCTGACTTTTTTTTCTCACAATTGCGAGATATGAAGTCAGAATTTTGAGAAATAAAGTCGCAATTGGGAGATATAAAGTCAGAATTGCATGATATAAAGTTGCAATTGCATGTTATAAAGTCTGAATTGTGAGATACAATTAAAAAAAAAAAAAAAAAAAAAAGTCAGTCTATTTTTCCCTTAGAATTGGACTTTATTGCGAGATATAAACCCGCAATTATGTGTTATAAAGTCAGAATTGCATTATATAAAGTCGCAATTGCGAGAGAAAAAAGTCAGAATTCTGACTTTATAAGATGCAATTGCGACTATTTTACGCAATTCTGATTTTATATCTCGCAATTCTGACTTTATAACACATAATTGCGACTTTATTTCACGCAATTCTGATTTTATATCTCGCAATTCTGAGAAATAAAGTCAGAATTGTGAGATGTAAACTCGCAATTGTGAGATAAAAAGTCGCAATTATCTTTTAAAATGTTTTATTTTGTGGCGGAAACAAGCTTCCATTGAGATCAGAACTGTGCAAAATACACGCATGCTTTCATTTAGATTTGACACAGCAGGTTTTAGCTCATATCGGTTTCAGATGGTGATGGATTCATCATCTGGTGTCAAAGCTGCTCAGATCCTGGAGAAAATATTAGCGGAGCCCTTTTCTGCTCTTCTTTACTGGAAAGATCTGCAGATGAAAAACACACACATTTGTGTAGAAGTCTTTTTTAAATCACTGGATATAGGTTTCATGCTAGCTCAAGAAAATAGTTTATCTATCATATCTAATATTTATCACATGGGATTGTAAGTAATGTGAGAATATTTGTGTAAAGTGTGTAATATCTGCTCTTTTCTCATGAGAAACTGTGAGGTGTTCTGAACACGACATAGTGACAGTGCAGTCGAGCGATAGTGTCCCCCTGAACCATGTCATCCAGGCATATCGAGCCCCGGGACAAAACATCATCTACAGAAAGAGAAAACATCCCAACATCACTATCAGCATCAGAGAAGCTCAGAGCCGCAGTAGTCAGCTGATGTCACATGGTGGCGCTGTTCTACAACAAAACACATCAGCATTAAAATACACAGTGGAGGACAGAAACACTGGAGCTGACAGCCAGTCCAGCATTAAAGAAATATTATGTTTCACTCAGATATTTTTCAGCAGCTTCAACTCTGTTTGAGAGCTCAAGATTGCAGGAACAGGCCAATGATGAACTGGAGAGAGAGAGAGAGAGTCCTGCGGTCAGTGTGTGATAGTGACGCTTGTTCTTACCGTTATAATGGAGTCTGGGTTTGGAGAAACACATGAGGAAATCAACAAACAAACTCTGAGCATATAGGACAGTGAAATACAGCTGAAAATCTAAATAATCATATTTTTCTCAATTATTTTTTTCTGTATTTAATAATGTAGATCAGCTGGGAAAAATCAAAGCTATTTATTTGCTCTCAGTACATTAAGAGCACATTGCTATAATAACATGGACACAAAAAAAAACATCTATGTTCCTGGTAGAAAATTCCACTGAAACATCATTAACCTGTTAGCCAGCACCCCCACTTTTGGCATTCGCAAATTGAAAAATAAAAAAATAAAAATAAACGCAAAAGTTTTGCGAAAATCTGTAGTGGAAACGCGCCTAGTGTTACACTTTTTTTTTTTTTTGTACTACTTTATTATGCTGCATCATGATTAGCTGAGCTACAGGAACACTATAGTGATACAGGTATCCTGTAACCTGGATAATCATCATCATGGTGTGAGCAAACCCAAAGTCATGGATTTGATTCCCAGGGATCAGATGTATAGATTGAATGCAATGTAAGTCTTTTTGATTAAAGTGTCTGATACATGCATAAATGTGCATCTGGATAATGAGTTGTTAAATGTGCAATATAAGAAATAAACGAGTCTTGAGTGTGTGTTAATTGGACTGTGCAACATGATGTTTAGGTTTGAAGATTTCTCTCAGCTCATATGAATACAGCATGTGTTCGATAGTCAGAGAAAACAACTTTCAAAAAGATTTGCAGAACAATAGGAATGATTATTTTTCAGTTTTCACAAATTATTAAGAAGATGCTCTTGTTTGTTTCTGTTATTCTGTTATTAAAGCACTTTTATGCAAAAAAAGATCTGATCACAGATAACTAGATCTGGATATGGAAGGATATATCCTTGTCCACCATTGTGCTGAACAACATTAAATAAAAGGTTCTGATAAAAGACCAAAACAGATAAACATTCAACAGCATGCTGTACATCCGCCATACAAGAAAAAGCACGTATTAAGATGCTTACATCAGCTCCATTTAGACTCAGGAGTCATAAACCTTCCCAGAAAGACATGTTTTAAGTTTAGCTTTGAAAAGCGATTCTGTTGTTACTGTTCTAATAAAAAGTGGTATATAGCAAAAGCCCAGTCGGCCCATTATGCCCACATAGGCTATAGCACGTTAGTTGGCTAGAAAAAAAAGAGCTATAGAGAGTATTTTGCTAAACGTGTACTATATTACATATTTATTATATTTTTTACTTATATCATTAAATAAAGTTGTTATTATAATAAAAAACGCATTATATTTAATTATTTTTAACCTTAAATAATACTGCCAGCTGATAGGGCTGTCTGTAGGCAATGTTTACAGCATTATGTGTGTAAATGACCGCAAAAATATGTATGTGTGTGTGTCCCTTTAAACGTGTTGTGTGCGCGCACGCACGCTCTCTACGTAACGTAAGCTGTAACTCAGGGAGAAGAAAGAGGTGCGGACGAGGAGCACATTGTGGTGTTTACAAAAGTTTGAAATATATATTGTAAAAAGGTGGATGCACTTTTCGTTTTGGTTCTTTTAGTACCCTTTGGCAAGCGGAGCGAGGTATGTGTCTTTATTGTGTGTTTGCATGTTGTATTTTAAAGTAATATATAATTTCGTATGGCACGTGTTATTTGTCGAGCTCTTTTGGTTAATTTCTCATGTATGTAATAATTTATTTGCCTTTTGGGTATCTGTAGATGTGTATTTGTTTAAGTAATCTGTTATTTGTACATACGTTTTTTATTTATGAGTATATTGTTTCTTTATGTAGTTTCACGGTGCTACAACACAACGTTTATCGAAGTCACGGTTGATGGCGCTCAAAGCGAGCGGAATAAAGAAGATTAAGCACCCGTCGAAACTCTCTGTCTCGTTTGTCGACGCCGAGGGGCTGCTACAGTGAAACTCGACGCTTATCGGGACTCTGCATCGCTTCGCTGCTGCCCTGTTCGAGAGAGTTCATCACAACGCCGCACTAGGATCAGCACGGCGCTGCGGACGTCTGCGCAGTCACAGCGGATCGTGACGTCATTATAACTGCTTAAAGGGAAAGATCGCAAGGTGGTAGCAAGGCACCGTTTAACATTACAGATGAGATTGAGACTGTGAGTAAATCGTATTCCCACGTGAGCTGCATCCATTCATTGGAACTCTGTAAGTTGACATGTTCAAATGGAAAGGAGAATTGTTTTTTTTGAACTATTAAATTGAAGGATACAACTACAAGAGACATTTAAATTGAATAAGTCAAATCACAAAAAAAATATTCAAGTTTACTTGATTATTTAAAGACTATAAACTTGTGTGTTAAATTTGAACGTTTGATTGTTGAAGATTTATCTAGGACATTTAAAAAGTCATACACAAAGAGTACAGTTAACTTTATTACTGTTTGTAAACACTGAAATTTCTGATCTATTACAAGGGAAATATTTAAATGTTAAAAAGTGTTTACAGATATGCATTTGTGTTGATTCTCGTTGCTAATATTTTGAGTGCTTACATTTAAAGGTCTGATGGAAATGGTATCACTTATAGCTTAAGTTGCCCAGTTTAAAGAAGCAAACAACATTAAAGAGGCCATGGAAAACCCACCTGAAAAGGAAGTTGAATCAGTTGAGGAGATGCCACTTCCAGCTGAAGAAATAAGTAACCCACCAGTGCAACAGATCAGAGCAAGCTCACGTGAAAGAAGCTTCACAGAGAAAGGTCGAGAGATGCATGAGCTCGAAGCAAAGAAACAGGAAAGGTCCTTCCATAAGACATATGAGTCCTGGAAGCAGGCTGCAAGAGAGGCTAGATCAAATTTGAAAACATTCTGTACACGTGAAGACCTGGAGCAAATACAGCAGGACATTCAAGGCAGACATGATTCAGTCTATCAGCGTTATGAACCGATTCTGCGTAACCACACTACTACTCCAGACATTGTGAAACGTATGGATGCCTGCGCTGCACTAACTGCAGAGATCACTGATCTTGTCAGTAAACGACTGGAAACTTTTAATGAAAGTTATAACGAAGAACTTGTGAAGGAAAGAGTAAGGCAGGTGCTGAACAAGGATGAATATGGATCCGTTTTTGGATGTACAGTAACAAACACAGTCGTTTCAGAGTCATCACTGGGATCCGATAACCAATCAAAGACTTCTAAAGTCTCAAGTAAGCGTGCTGATGCACAGGCAGAATTTGCAGCGAAACTAGAACAAGCTAAAGCTTTACAAGAAATTCACAATCAACAAGCTAAGCTTGATAAGATGGAGCATGACTGGAAGCTTTGTGAATCGAGAATGTTAGCGGAGATAAAGCAGAAGGAGGCTGAAATGCAGTTAAGGCTAGTTGAGGAAAAGAAGCGGCTACAACAGCTACAAGTTGACAAAGACGTTAAAGTAGCAGCAGCTCGTGTCAAAGTGTATGACGATTTGGAAGGCAACCTTCATTGCTGTAAAGATGACGAAGGCCCTAGCATTCACACTGGCTGCCAAAGGACAGAGCTTACATCTCAACTGAACCCAGAAGCACAGTTGTTCCTACCTCAGCAAGCATCATGTGAAGGATATGAAGTTACATCACCTCAGGAAACTGCAGATCTAGCTCAAGCAATAGCAAACTCACTAAGCACACATCGGCTGCCAGTTCCAGAACCCACTGTCTTTGTTGGTGACCCTTTAAAATTCATAGATTGGAAGATGTCATTCATGGCCCTCATCGATCGAAAACCTCTTCCTTCTGGTGAAAAAATGTTCTATCTGAAGAATTACCTTGCTGGGGAAGCTCGCAAAGCGGTGGAGGGATATTTCTACAGAAATTCTGAGGATGCGTATCAAGGTGCCTGGAAAGTGTTACAGGAAAGGTACGGGAACTCGTTCGTCATCCAAAGAGCGTTTCGAGACAAGCTGATGAGATGGCCCAAAATTGGAGCAAATGACCCACTGGCATTACGAGATTTCACAGATTTCCTACAAGGTTGTGTCGAGGCAATTCCTCACGTAAAAGGATTAGCCATCCTAAATGATTCTGAAGAAAACCACAAGCTGTTAAAGAAACTCCCCGAATGGATTGTGAGAAAGTGGAACCGAATCGTGGTGGAAGAGCTAGACACATCAGGTGACTATCCAAGTTTCAAATGCTTCACAGAATTTCTGCAAAAGGAAGCAAAAATAGCTTGTAACCTTATAACCTCTGCGCTATTTGTGAATCAAAGGAACACAGATGAAAGGTTCCCCAAACGTGCTAAGGCTCTCAGTACAAAGGTTCAGGTGAACGACTCCAGCTCAAAAAGACCAGAGACGTACATCTCTAAGCCAAAGACATCGTGCCTTTTCTGCAAGGATGAAAAACATCACATTGCTCAATGCTCTACATTTGCTGGAAAGACTATTGAAGAAAAGAAAGCCTTCATTCATGAAACCCACCTCTGTTTCGGATGTCTCAGAAAGGGGCACATGAGTAAAGACTGTAGAAGAAGACATACATGTGGTACGTGTGGTCGAAGTCATCCTACCTGCTTACATGAAGAAAGGGATAAAGCTCCTTCAAAGGACCCTAAAGGGGCATCTACGAATGTTCAAGCAAATGAGGACGTTCATAAAGTCATGACCCACGCACTCACTCAATGTTCTCCTGCTACTTCCAGCATTGTGCCAGTTTTCATCTCTACAGTGGACGAACCCCAAAGAGAAGTACTAACTTATGCTCTACTTGACACCCAGAGCGACTCAAGTTTCATCTTGGAAGATCTTCTTGAAAGTTTGAATGTTGTCTCACAACCTGTGCAATTGAGGCTCAGCACCATGACAGCTGCTGACACGATCACTGCCAGTAAGAGAGTCCGTGGACTTAAAGTAAGAGGACTACAATCTGCAAGTTCTATACCACTACAGCAAGCATACACAAGAGACTTCATTCCAGTGGACAAGTCGTATATACCCACCAAGCACACAGCGCTTCAGTGGAGTCACCTCAGACACTTAGCAAGTCAGCTATCACCACTTTTGAACTGTGAAGTCGGACTTTTAATTGGATTTGACTGCCCATCTGCTCTAGCTCCCTTGGAAGCCATTATAGGTGGTGAAAATGAGCCTTTCGCGCAAAGAACTGTGCTTGGGTGGAGTATTATAGGCCTGTCTAATCCACACCTTGACCGACAAGGAAATCAGAGTTTTGTCCACCGTGTTGCAGTAAAGGAAATACCTGTCCCATCGCCCAATGATATCCTGAAAATTCTTGAGTCAGATTTCAATGAGAAAGCTTATGAGGATAAATGTGTGTCACAAGAGGATGTTCGTTTCATACAGCACCTCAGTGCCAATATTCATCAGAAGGATAATGGACATTACGAGCTTCCTCTCCCATTTAAGTGCAGCAGCCGACCCTCACTACCCAACAACAAAGGGCTAGTAACTGCTCGACTACAACACCTAAAGAAACGGCTCAAGTCCAATAAACAGTATTATGATCACTATAAGGCTTTCATGGAAGAGATGATTATCAAGGGTGATGCAGAACAAGCTCCAGCTATATTAAATGGAGAGACAGTGTGGTACATCCCACACCATGGGGTGTACCACCCTCAGAAACCAAACAAGCTGAGGGTGGTATTCGATTGTTCAGCAAAGTTTCGTGGTATATCTCTAAATGACACACTTCTGACTGGGCCTGATCTAACCAATTCCTTGGTGGGAGTGCTGTGCCGTTTTAGAAAGGAGCCAGTAGCAGTTACCTGTGACATAGAGAAGATGTTTCACCAGTTTCTCGTCCCACCTGATGAACGCAATTACCTGAGATTCTTATGGTGGGAGGGTGGAGACTTGGAGAAAGAGCCTCAAGAATATCGCATGGCAGTCCACCTCTTTGGTGCCACGTCTTCACCTGGGTGTGCCAATTTTGGCCTAAAGTACCTGGCACAGCAGCACAAGGTTAACTATCCTTCAGCCTCAGCATTCATTGAGAAGAACTTTTATGTGGATGATGGGTTAACCAGTGTTCCCTCAACCAGTGAAGCCAAAGAACTAATAATGCAAGCTCAAAGAGTGTGTAAACATGGAGGTTTACGGCTTCACAAATTTAACTCAAATAAGGAAGACGTTCTGAGTTGTTTAAACCCGTCAGAAAAGGCAACTACATCAAAGCCTCTTGACTTTAATCTTGAAGCAGCACCAGCTGGACGCGTACTCGGCATTCAATGGTCAACAAAGGATGACACATTCAGTTTCAGCATTGACCTTAAGGATCAACCATTGACTCGCCGTGGTATTCTGTCTGTTATAGCCTCTCTATATGACCCTCTTGGGTTTGTCGCCCCATTTATTCTACAGGGAAAGTGTATCCTACAAGAACTGTGTCGTAGAGGTACTGAATGGGACAACGAACTTCCTGATGACTTGCGTTCTCAATGGGTGGGTTGGAAAAACGATCTTCTGAAACTCAAGGAAGTATTGATACCAAGATGTTATCACCCACATACCTTCAGTGACATAGTCAGAACAGAGTTACACCACTTCTCTGATGCGAGTAATGTAGGATATGGTGCTTGTTCCTACCTCCGCTTCAAAAATGACAAGAGTGAAGTCCACTGCAGTCTGGTGATGGCTAAAGCCAGGGTCTCACCTACAAAGGTCATAAGCATTCCCAGGTTAGAACTCTCAGCCGCTGTCATATCTGCCAGAATGAGTGTCATGCTGAAAAATGAGCTGGAAATGAAGATTGACCAAGAGTTCTTCTGGACAGACTCGCAGGTCGTTTTAGCCTACATTAACAACGAAGCCCGTAGGTTTCATGTTTTTGTCGCAAATCGAGTGCAGCTGATACGAGATGTCACAGATCCTAGTCATTGGTGTTACGTAAATACAACAGATAATCCTGCTGATTATGCATCTAGAGGGCTTAATGCGTCTGCCATCTCTACATCAATGTGGTTATCAGGACCCAAATTCCTGTGGGAACAGGAAGTAAATGCAACACCATACACACCTGTGAACCTGCTTGTCGGTGATCCTGAAGTTAAATTAGTCCAAACCTTTGTGACCTCAGTCAGAGACGGAGCAGACATCCTCAGTCGCTTAAGTCGATTCTCTTCTTGGTCTATGCTTCTAAGGGTGGTTGCAAGAATAAACAGATTGGGCCACAAACAGATGTACAACGGTGATCATGTGACAGTTGAAGAACGTGAGAGAGCTGCTAAGGTGGTCATCAAGCTTGTACAGCAGCAAGCATTCTCAAAAGAAATGCAAATAATTGAAAGAGGAGAAGCTCTACCAAATTCAAGCGCACTGTACCCTCTGGATCCTATTTTGGACAATGGCATCCTCCGTGTTGGTGGGAGGCTAAAACACTCATCTCTCAGTCAAGATCTAAAACATCCTGTAATACTTCCAAAAGGTAACCACATCACTAAACTAATTCTGTCATATTACCACACCAAAGTTCGTCACCAGGGAAGAAGCCAAACTCAAATGGAGTTAAGAATGAATGGATTCTGGATCATTGGAGGCAGTAAGTCCGTCGCCAAGTTCATACACAAGTGTGTGCAATGTCGGAAACTCAGACGACCAGCTGAAGAACAGCGTATGGCAGAACTTCCCAGAGAACGTGTTGAGGTTTCCGCTCCATTCACGTACTGTGGTATGGACTGTTTCGGGCCATTTATTGTGAAGAGAGCTCGTAAGGAGCTTAAGAGATATGGCCTATTATTCACTTGTCTATCATCTCGTGCAGTCCATATTGAAATGATTGAGGACCTATCTACAGACTCCTTTATCAATGCCCTAAGGTGCTTTATCAGCCTCAGAGGAGCAGTTCGCAAACTTCAGTGTGACCACGGCACTAACTTTGTTGGAGCTAAAAATGAATTCGCAAAATCACTGGAAAAGATTGACACCAACGCCTTAGAGATCTTTCTTACAGAAAGGCAATGCGAGTTTGTCTTTAATGCTCCTTCTGCAAGCCATGCTGGAGGTGTCTGGGAGCGCCAGATACGAACTGTGCGAAATGTACTCAATGCCACACTTGCTTTATGCCCAGGCAGGCTTGATGACGCATCACTCAGAACGCTGTTTTATGAAGCAATGGCCATTGTAAACAGCCGCCCTCTAACGGTAGATGGGATTAATGATCCAAATTCACTCGAACCATTGACCCCAAACCATCTGATAATGATGAAGTCTGATGTTGCTCTTCCACCTCCAGGAGAGTTTGTAAAACAAGATGTGTATGCCACTAAAAGATGGCGCAGAGTTCAATACCTAATCGAACAATTTTGGAGTCGTTGGAAGAAGGAATACCTTCTCAACATTGCAGCACGTCAGAAATGGCATATTCCTCGCCGTAACCTTCAAGTGAATGATGTTGTAATCATCAAAGACGATATGCTTCCCAGAGGTCAGTGGCAATTAGGCCGAGTGGTGGAAACCAGTGAAGGAAGTGATGGTCTTGTAAGGCGAGTCAAGTTGCAGTTAGGGGAGCGAAAACAAAATCAATGCTCCAAGCCCACAGTCATTGAAAGGCCCATCCAAAAATTGGTGGTACTTATTGAAAATGAGTAATCAACGACTGCTTTGTGATTCCATTGCATCAGACCATGTAATTAAGTTCTATAAAACCTAACATTTTAGACTTCGCATGCATATAAACTGTTTGAAGGCGGTCATATTGATGTTCAGAAATCATGTTCTGATTCATTCACAGTTTGTCCTGTTCTTTCATCATTTCATAATTGGTGGGAGTGTAAATGACCGCAAAAATATGTATGTGTGTGTGTCCCTTTAAACGTGTTGTGTGCGCGCACGCACGCTCTCTACGTAACGTAAGCTGTAACTCAGGGAGAAGAAAGAGGTGCGGACGAGGAGCACATTGTGGTGTTTACAAAAGTTTGAAATATATATTGTAAAAAGGTGGATGCACTTTTCGTTTTGGTTCTTTTAGTACCCTTTGGCAAGCGGAGCGAGGTATGTGTCTTTATTGTGTGTTTGCATGTTGTATTTTAAAGTAATATATAATTTCGTATGGCACGTGTTATTTGTCGAGCTCTTTTGGTTAATTTCTCATGTATGTAATAATTTATTTGCCTTTTGGGTATCTGTAGATGTGTATTTGTTTAAGTAATCTGTTATTTGTACATACGTTTTTTATTTATGAGTATATTGTTTCTTTATGTAGTTTCACGGTGCTACAACACAACGTTTATCGAAGTCACGGTTGATGGCGCTCAAAGCGAGCGGAATAAAGAAGATTAAGCACCCGTCGAAACTCTCTGTCTCGTTTGTCGACGCCGAGGGGCTGCTACAATGTGAGTTGTTTTTTTCTTGAGAAAAATGAATGCCTATCTTGTGTAGCCTACCTAATATTTATCCAAATGAGTCAATAATAAATCAAATCACAATAATCAAATTTAATTGAAATAATAAAAAAGCGTAGCTTACCAGAAATAGTATCATGTAAACATTGTAACATGTTGTCACTAAACCTAATAAAATTCAATTATTTACTTAAATGTTTTGACAATCACAATACACTTATTGTGATGCAATATTTTTTTTACATCCCCTCCCCCCTCCCCCATAAATCTCACTCCAAGCAAAACTGAAAAGTTGGCAGCTATGAGTCAGCGATCTGAAATACTCACATTGAAGATTTGAGGTTCAGTATTACAGTTTTTTTTCGATTGCTAAACGACAGTGGGCACAACTGGAGTCACATGTGCAAAACTCTAACTACAGTCTGCACAGCAGCAGTTCATGTGGACCAAATTCTAGTTCGTTTTTCATTGCTTGAACAGTTTTCAAAACTCTACACACTTATCCCATGACTTTAACCACAACCTGCACAACACTGTGGATTTACAGCACTTTGTTCAAATGCTAACACACTGCTGTCAAAACTGTGAACCACACATTCAAAACAGAATAGATTTCAGCCTTGTGCCTTTCACACACTGCTGATTGCAATCTCAGCTGAAAGGCTCCCATACACAAAATAAATATATTTGAAATATATTTTTGGAATATATGCAAATATTCGAAATTGGCCCAATAAATATATTTTAGTTAAATATATGTAAATATATTTCACACTTACTGTAACATCATATATTTTTGTTATATTTCAGAATATATTTCAAAATGATAAATATAAGTGACCAACAATGCAAATATATTTCAATGTATTTGGAATATATGCCACATATATTTTTGACACTTTACGTAAAATATATTTCGTTTATTTGTTTGGTCACCACCCACATGACCAATTGTCTCTTTTGGAAGCCATGCGTGCCGGATGTGAGGACACGACTGCCAGGGATGGATAAGGCACTCCAGAAGGTTCTTCCCCAGGTGCATGGCAAGAGAGAACATTAGATGTGATGTTGATGAAAGCCTGTGGCCTGATGCTAGAGAGAGAGAGGCAGGATTAGCCCCTCAATTATTTGTTCGAATTACAGTATGTACTTTTATTTTCTACCTTTTTTTTCTCATTACTGTAATTCCGTAAATTACTACAGACTACTGACGCAAACTGCTAATTTTCATCTACATTAAAGAATTGTCATGTTCTAAAAATTTAAATAAATCATGTGAAAGAATGTCACTCTTTTCTTTGAAGAAAATATTACTTTGTATGAAGTCACTGAAATTGTTCAAACTGTAAAGATGAAAAGTTAGTATTTTCTGTATTGGTGTTTGATGCTAGTGTTTTTACTCTCAGTGTGTTCTGAGTGACAGTGTGTGTTATCTCAGTGAGGGTTGTGCCAGTGTTTGGCTGCACTGAGCCTGTTTTGAGCCATGTGTTAAGAGTTGTGTTGCTTGGAGTGAGTTTTGCAGGTGATGTGAACTGTTTAGCTCAGGAGACTGTTGGTAGTGCAGACTGTTTGTAGTTAGAGTTTTGCACATGTAGCTCCAGTTGTGCTCACTGTCGTTTAGCAATCAGAAAAAACTGTAAGTGATGGAGGCCCGTCTGATGAGAAGGACTCTGATTGGCTGAGTCTCATGAAGAGGCGCGTCCAGTCCTTGTAGATTATTCGGTCATATACTGCTCTCTGCTGGAGATACAACAACATGGAGCTTTTACATTGTTTAAATGTTGATATGTTGTTGTTTTTCCCCGGATATGTGCGTTCACTATTAAATGCTGAACCTTTACAGTTTATGTTCTCAATCTAGCGAGGCTGTCAAATGTGTTTTCAGGAGCTTCAAAAAAAGATGATTGTTTCTGACAACGATTTTTTTTTTTTTTTTTTTTTTTTTTTTACTTTTTTACTTTTTCCGCAACCTCAGTAATGAAAACGAAAGTTTAATTTCATCAAGCAGTCAGTGAGGGGCAGCATCACTAGCAGGAAGACATATAACCCACTTATAGACACATGGGGAAAGTGACTGAAAAGACAAAATGATTGAAAATATCTTGCTTGTAGACATAAAAATGTATTTGCTCATTTTTTTATTCTTTTCTCAAAGCATTGGGAATCAAGGTAAGCACTTAAACACTTCAGGTAAACACTTAATTTGTTTTGTGTGCTTCATTTCTTTCGAGTCTTTTGCAGAAATGCGACATACAAATGTAGGCTAGTCTAGTTTAAACCATTTGAGTTTGTTTTTAGGAATTTATTTAGGAAGTTCTTGCAACCATATGGTCGCCTGTTTTACAAACCATCCGATAAAATTAAATATGTCGTGACCTGTTTTCATTGTTGTTTGTGGTTTATAGTTTCTTCAGAAATACATTACCTTCGCTACATGTTTACAGTCCTGACCAAAGAAGACACATTTCCTGCGTTCATTGCTGAGGCTGAGTCCGATGACAAACTCATCGCTCACTACAGTAATGAAGAACGAGTCTGGATAAGAGAGAATCTGACCGACTGGACCAAAGCCCCTGCAGAACCTCCTGAAACCAGAGACTGGTACCTAAAGAAGTTGTCCGATTTTTCAAACTGCACACTGTTTAAAGAGTGTTCTGGTGAGTGTTTGAGTGGATCTATATACAATAATGACAATACTTTAAAAAAACGTTTTCAGTGGTAATGTATTCAAATCCAATAGTTAATTGTTAGTTCAACGATAATCACCTTTTTAATTTATATTAATACATGTATTAATATAATGTTTAAAATATTAATAAATGTTTAACCGTCACCGTGTTGTTTCCTATTTGACTGTATTAAGTGATAATGTTATTTTCTTCATGTTGTTACAAATTGTATTCAAATAGACATACATAATAAATGTAGCTACTTAATCCAAATACAAAAATAAACATTCTATACAAAGACTTGAACAAGTGAAACATGCATTTCTCTATAAAACAATAAGACATTTAATCAATTAAATATAGATTCAAATAATAATTTGAATATAGATAAAAAATAACAATTCAAATATATTAAATGTATAAATGGCAAAAAAAAAAATTAAAACACGCAAACTTTATAAATGCTCTTACTTTTTTACTTCAATTGAATGCGTTCCTGATTCATAATATATATATATATATATATATATATATATATATATATAATACTGACTCCAAACAGTGTGTGTGTGTGTGTGTGTGTGTGTGTGTGTGTGTGTGTGTGTGTGTGTGTGTGTGTGTGTGTGTGTGTGTGTGTGTGTGTGTGAATAGCTATATATAAATGTATATACTGTATATATATAGGCTATATATATGTTTCTCATGAGTGTTGTTCTGTGATTGCAGAGCTTCATGTTCTTCAGAGAATGGTTGGCTGTGAACTGGAGAAATTTCCTAATGGAACAAGGAAGAGTCTTAAGGGCTTTAATGATTTAGTATATGATGGAAATTATCGTTCTGCCTTTAATTCTGACACTATGCAGTGGATTGATAAAAGCCCCAAAGCCAAAGAAACTAAAAAGAAAGTGGATCGTCACAGAGAATACAACCAGTCCATCAAGCATTTCCTCAAGACCTGCACTGAGTGGATCCTCACATTTAACAACACAATTAAGAGTAAGTTCTGATCAGATCAGTGCAACACAGTGAACACATAACTATAGATTATGAATTATGAAGACAAAATTATTAAAGGAATAATCACCCAAAAAATTTAATTATAAATGAACTTTTCTTCTGGAAAACATAAAATGTGATTTCAAAAAAAGGAATAAAAAAACATTTCACAGCACAGAAACCACAGAGATGGAAAAAAAATATTTGTAAATGTTTGTCAATTGCATTTTTTTTTTCTTCTCCAGGTTCTCCAGATGTTCATGTCTCTGTGAGTAAATCTCCTGCTGATGAAAGTAAACTGGTTCTGGTCTGTCTGGCCACTGGTTTCTACCCCAGAGATGTTCAGATGAACATTAGATTGAACAGAATTAATCTTGAGAATCAAACATCTTCTGGAATCAGACCAAATACTGATGAAACCTTTCAGATGAGAATCAGTGTGAAGATCGACAGAAACCATGAAGGATCTTACGACTGTCTGGTCACTCACAGCAGTCTGACAGAACCAGTTACAGTAGACTGGGGTAAAGATCCATCATATATTGTCACTAACAATGTTGTAGCAAGAGAACATGATAATACAAACAATTACTGTCGAAGCCAAATGTAAAGATTATTTAACCACTAGAAGGCGGTGTGCACCTGTTCATGTCATATGATATTTAAACTTCGCTAACTCTTATACTTGCCCCGGCTTAAAGTAAAGCCACTAGAACTACAATTAAAGTCTCCACTAATTTTTAACAGTTCATAAGGTTGATAAAAACATTTATAATGAGTTTTTATATTATGTTTGTAATTCTGCAGATGGAACATGCTCTAACTGTGATCCAGAACCTCGATGGGTTGTCAGAGGAATAGTAGCAGGTCTGCTTTTAATTCTAGCTATTGCAGGGACTTATTTCTGCATCTTCAGAAGGAGGTCAAATCGTGAGTTATAAATTTAAACATTTATTTTTTAAGCACATTTAAAAACAACACAAGTTGGCCAAAGTGCTGTACATGTCTAAAAGTTACTCAATAAACACTCAACAAACATTACTCAACACAAAACAATGGCTCAATATACAACACTGATCAGTGTCCCAAAACCTAGGGGCAATTCACCTTTGGCTAAGCCCCGCCCCCCTTAGTTACTGTTACTACGTCCGACAACTTCATATTGTTGGACTGTGGCAACACGGTGGCGGTAACGTTAGTCACCTTCAAAACTACCACAACAGCGTGTCTGTAACATTAACGTTAGGTGTTTGTATCTTGAATAACAAAGTTAGCTAACATCCAGCCGCTAGTCAAAACATACAATCCTGACTTACGTGATAACTAAACTATCGCTAAGCTTGCTTGCTAGCACCTTGATTCTTCATTAATTAGGGTAGAGAACCGAAATTATAACCTAAAACAGCATAAAACTGTCTAACTAGTATAACTTCACAGTAAGGTTAAAAGCAAAATTTACCTTAGAGCACACAAAAGTGTGCTTGTTGATCCTTGAGGGGTTTAGCTGACTGTGAGGACGTCCACACAGTTTAATCCAAAGACGACACTTGTCAGGATTTGACTTCGGTTTTGGTAAGGGAAAAAAATGGACACCCCCCTCCAGCCTCTCTGGGAAACGCGTATCTGTGTTACAAATGCCCCAGGCACAATGTTTAACCATATTTTTGATAAAACTACGACATTAATAGCCTGAGACCAAAATTATGAGACGCCTGTGTTAAAGTAAATGCAGCGCTGTGAAAAAGTGTCGGACCTCTGTGGAAGCTCGTTCTTGGCTGCGCTGTGATTGGTCAATCTACATTCTAGGGTGTGGCTTAGCCAAAGGCGAGTTGTATGCCACAGCGTAGAGGTGTGTTTCCAGCATAGATTTAAAGGTCCCGTATTATGCCCCTTTTCACAAGATGTAAAATAAGTCTCTGATGTCCCCAGAGTGTGTATGTGAAGTTTGAGCTCAAAATACCCAACAGATCATTTTTTACAGCATGTTTAAATTGACATTTTTTGGGGCTCAGAAAAACGAGCTGTTTCAGTGTGTGCCCTTTAAATGCAAATGAGGTGCTGCTGGACGACACAGGGGGCGGAGCTTCATGAGCTCGCGCTCAGTCTCTCAGGACAATTTCATCTCACGGAATGATGATAATATCAGAAACTCTCAGTAACGGCGTTCATTTCGAGTCGGACAATAATGCCTACAGAGTCAGAGTGCTGTATAGAGATGAAACAGGTATGGTTTAGTAGTTTAATTACGGTTATTATAACGTATTTGTCATCTGCTTGTAGGCTATGTATCCATTATTTATTAATAGTAGAGTTGAGGGAGCATTCCTGTGGGCGGAGGTTAGTCAAGAAACGGTTCTAGTGACATCATTAAAGAAGGAAGTAGAGGGATGTAGTCCAATCGAGCCGTTTTTTGTAGTCAACTTCTGTTAAATAAAATATCTCGCTTGGCATTGAACTTTGAGCTTTATAATTTTACAGATATTATTTATGCTCTAACAGCAACATTACACACTAACTAAAGTTTGAAACATGGGATCACGTAGAACGGGACCTTTAAAACATTCTAACGAGTCACAGAATATGCAACACTTTTACTTTAAATGTCTTATTTTTAAATATCATACATTTTAAAATGTATGAACTATAAATGGACAGTTTCACAGTATATAGCCTACTGTGTGGCAGTAGAAATATGTGAACTAGTAGAGATTTTGATGATGATTTTCAATTTGGATTTTATTTGATGGGCACAGACAAAAAGGCAAGATGGGATATAATGAATGAATGAAAGGTGTGATATCAGTGCAGTTTGACATAAACATATTTACAAGAACATAATATCTGTATGTTTTCAAGATAAGTTTTTATCCTATTTATTTTTCATGTAAGAACGGCACAGTCATTTGTAACTTGAATGTGCAAGGCTTCTGGTGTCATTCGCTTCCAGTTATTAAAGCCGAACAAAAAACGGTCTGTTATGCTGCTTGAAATTGTGAATTTTTAATCATCATTTCATTATAATAATCCTGAACTCACTTGTTTGCAACACAAATAGCACTTAGTTATTCTTCCAGTTATTCACCTATAGGTGCTAATTAATCAAAGTCTCGCACATTCACATGAAATAGTTTACATCCACATTGTGAAATAAGTGATAACTGGAAAATATCCTGTAACTTTTGTAGGTCTGATGACAAGCTGGCCCTGTTATGGCGCAGTGACTGGGCAGTAAAGACTGCAATGGAGGAGAATATTATTATGATGAGGACCACATATTATCACCTCTACACACCGGTATCTCCACATCACATTCATTTTCTTTCTTTGTGCAAAGAGAGATGAAAAAATTAAATCAAAATCCAGTCCAAACTGCAGGTACAGACACCAGTCCAGTGGATCAGCAGTGATGGACTGGGATGTGAACAGGTTTATGGGCGCTGATGAGAAATTACTCATTTTGGGTCATTCTAAACAGACATAGTGTTCTTACATTCTGGCTCCATTCTGGGAAAAAAAGTTGTGTTTGTTCTTGATTTTGTTCCTTTAGCTGTTTCTAATCTGCATCACCTGTACTTTAATAAGAATGCTTAAAGGAGTCCTATTATGCTTTTTTCACTTTTCCGACTTTAGTTAGCGTGTAAGTCGCTGTTTGAGCTTAAATAAGATCTGCAAGGTTACAAGGGTCAAAATCCTCTCCAAAGGGAGATATTTTATTTAACAGAATACACTTTCCAAGAACTACAAAAAAATGGCTCGTTTGGACTACAACGTGATTTTTCCGGATCTTATGAAGTCATAATGTTACTCATTTAAATAATCGCGGCCCAAGGAATTCGCAAAAAAGGGATGAGGGACATTTACACTGCATGGTTCAAGTGACCCAATTTCGATTATTTCCTCCCATGTGGCACAGATCGGATATGACCCACGAACGTGTAAGCAGGGAAAAAGCACAATGGTTCCGATATTCTGAGATCGGTTTCAGGCCTCATTCACATGTGGAAATATACGTGCATTTGCGCCTGCCTTGTAAGATCAGATATTCTCCTGATAATGCGAGAATGTCAAATGTTTATGAAACATCTCACTGTACAGATATATCTATTACAAATGAAACATCTATAGTTGACAAGCAGAGTATTCATTTCGATGCGAAATAAGTGGCGATCTGGTGCTGAAATGTGAAATGATGCTGAGTTGCCGCTGTGACTGTCATCAGTGACGGAGGCTCATGCACAGACGAGCGCTTCAAACTATTGCTAACTGTTGTGGATGAGACTCTATTCGTTCTGGTGAAATTACTAAATAAAAATCACATTAATGACGTATCTCTGAGTTCTGTCAATAAATTAAACTCATTGCATTCATATTCTAGACTCATCTGCTTTACTAAACATATACTTTATTAATAGAGTTTGGTCTTTTGAAATCACTATGTTGCATTAAGCCACGTTAAGCATTTTTCACGTTAAGCCCGTGTAGTGTAATGCAGATATCGGTCACTTTTAAAAGAAGTAAGTAGGAGGTTAAAAAAATAGGATATGGTCAAAAAAATCCTAATTGGACATTCAGACTTGCAGTGTAAATGTGGCCAAGTAGAGAAGACAGTGTTGTCTTTGTCGTTGTTTTTTCCGTTTAATGCTGACGAACTTAGAGTGGCGAAATTTTATTTTAAACACTGTTCCTGAACATTAAAACAAACGAGTATCTATGCCTGGCAAATTTAATAAGAAAGAAATTGTTTTCTGTTGCTTTTGTAAGACCGTTTACCGCTCCTTTGGTAAATTAACCGTCATTTTGTGATCGATTACTGTTAGTACCTTAGTTTTCTGACAAATATCACGATTAAATGGTGGATTACATTGTATTTATAATGTATAAGAAAATTACAACAACAAAAAAACATACCACTCTGAAACGTCCTGTGAAATCCATGCTTGCTAAGTCCGTATCTTGTTCTTTAACATTGTCAGGGTCTGAATCTGTCTTGAATTGGTTTGAAATTGAAGCCATTCTTATGGCCAAAGTATGCTTCACTTTTTTTTTACTCGTATGCGAGTTTTTTTTTTTGCAGTATTTACATGGGTTGTAACTCGTGGCGAGAGATTGCTCAAAACTGCAAAGTCAAAAGAAGTATACTTTGCAAGGCTCTGTGTTCGACTGTGTGCTTATGCTCGCGTAAAAAAAACAAAGTATACTTACGGCTTTATTCATATTGACACTAGAGAAGAACTTGCAGTTATGAAGGGGTGGGACATTTCCCAAACACGTGCTAAGTGCTGCCTATCACAACACACTGGGCGAGCTAACCAATCACAGCACATTTTGTATTTCGTAAGGAGGGGCTTCATTGAAATCGGCATGTGCGAGCCAGACTGGGGAGAGAGGAGCTCTAATAATCTAAAATATGTGAAAAAGAATGCATTTTTTGAACAATCAAGCATGAAAACATATTCTAGTACACCCCAAAAACAAAATCAAGACTTCATAAAAGGGCATAATAAGACCCCTTTAATAATGGCAGCTACTGTACAATTGAATTCATTAAGCTGATCTTTCCAAATCAAACGATGAACAAAATCACACTCAACCACTTCTGGCCGCTCCACAACACTGCTGTGGTGTACCTTGTTGTTAGTTCTTTGTATTTAAAGGGGAAGTGTGTCATTTCTGCAGCACTAAAATCACCAAACAGGGCTGGAAAAATTACTGTTTCTAAAACGTATGTCATTGGTTGGACAAATAGCCCCACCCCCAAACTTATACCATTGGTTGAGTCAGAGATTGACTCAGATAGAAGTCACACACACACACACACACACACACACTTCAGGAAGTCAAACTACACACACACACACACACACACTTGTAATTGAGAATTAAGAAACAAGAAAGTATTAAACACCAAACTTACACTCATCACCATTAAGGATTAACCCTGTCACTTAAGTTTAGTGACTTTTATTTTGTCACTACATTTTCTGATAAATCACCTCCTCCTCAAGGTCAAAATTAAGAGCTGCTCGGAGCTTGTAATTATTTCCTTTTAGTGTTTATAATGACAAAAACGTCATATTTTGTAATAGTAATAATTTGATATGGATTTTTATATTTAAAAAGTAAATAAAAAAATGAGGTGATCCCTACTTAAGGAGTCAGATTCACAGAATTATTGATTATTTTTTGCAAATGGGTGAGATAGAGGGAATTATTATTCTGACATTTTATACTCTACCGAGGGATAGCCAGTCAATCCTGTTCCTCACACATTATACCTGTATCTTTTGATGTCCAGTCCCTGTGTACATGTAACACCACATTAAGACATTGAATCACATTTCTTATCAAAACTGATGTTGACTGATGTCTCCTCAAATGACTGTATGTACAAGCATCTTAACTGAAATTACTGACAAAAAAATGTTTACTATGATTTTTTTAGTCTATTTTTACTCTGTAGTAAATTAAAAAGTAAATGCAGTAGTAGACCCAAAGTGTGGAATACAAATTTAATTTCTGCACATGGTACAATGTAAATACAACCTGAAGCGAAAAGAGAGAAAAAGAGAGACTCGTATATTTGTTTTTACTACAAAATATATTTAAAGCAAATTAAGAATATTATAATTTTTTTGCAATCTGATGACAAACTTCCTGCCTTTCAGGATTCCAGTGAGAGCCATTATGGCAAAACAAAAACTCTCCTGTAGTAAATCATAAGTGGGAAAAACAATTGCATAAATATCTGATTATTGCAGTACTGTTAGATGTAATAGTATGTTAAACTAAAATGTGATTAATGGCCATGAAATGCACTTGTTTTACTGATAAATTATGATAAATTCAATAAAGAAAATCCATGTAAGATGATATTTTATTTGGAGAGACATTTGATACTAGCAAAGAACAGTCTAAATGTGGTCATTTACAAAAACACGTGTTACTAAATTACCACCTTGAGCAATTAACAGTTAACATATATTGTTATAGTCCACACATTGAATTCAAAACATAGTTTATATTATTAATTTTATGTTGTATCTCTGTATTTTCTGCTGTTACTGACAGGAATTGTGATGAGGGAAATAATTAAGGTGCAAAATTATTTATAAATGTATACTATTTTCAGCACAAGGATCAGAGAAAATATTTTTAGATTTAAGATTCACATTTGTAGTTTTATAAAATAATAATAATAATCTTCAAGTGTTTAAGCTTAACAGCGTTCATGTTTAAAGTCTACAGGTTGAATTTATGTAATGATATGCTATAAATCTTGTCAGTTTATTTGTCTGTGTGTTTTAAGTATTTATTGTATGTTTTGATCTGTAATGTTGCATTAATACATGTGTGTCCCTATAGTGTTGCTGTAGTTCATCATGATAACAGTGTTGGCAATGCCATTGTTTGATTCCCAGAGAAAACATCGATCAAATATAGCTCAGCTTGAATAATGTGTAAATCTCTTTGATAAAAGTGTCTGACAAATGCATAAATGTGCCTCTGTATTGTGTTCAATGTGCAATAAAATAAATAAATGTCTTACTATCCTGGTGAAACCTTTACTAGTGAGTGTGTTTATGTACTGGACATGGTGTAACATGCATGTTAGAAAGATCTTCACCAATATAAGACATTTATTTCAGTTCATGAAAGCAGCGAAAATACCTAAACATTATAAAAAAATAATAAAAAAAAAAACGTTAAAAAAAACAATGCACCATATGTTCTTAAATAAAGTGTGTGAGTTCACCAAACACTGCAAAAGTGCTGCAAGAATCTTCTCATACCCTGCTTCATCAAATGATGATGATGATGTTATGGTACTGTTTTCATTCGGTGTGTTTGAGCAGATAAACACGAGCTGACTCAGAAAACGAAAGTGTTTAAGAAACTTGTCATTCGGCATAGTGACTCAACACTAGAGACGCTTTCATCTTTAATTTACACCTATAAGACGCGAGTCTAAAATAGTATAAATGGTTCGCACGTCTAAAAACGTTTTCTTTATAGAGGTGGTTTGGCTTCTTTTTTACCCTTTTCTAAGCGATGCGCATCAATATGAGGTCAAAGGTAAGAACATTAGTTTACTTCTGATGCGCAGCAGTTTATTAACAAATAGCCTATCTAAACTAAACCTTTGAATTCATTAATTGCATTATGTATTATTAGTGTTTACATCGCGTAAGCCGGGTATCAACACGGGTTCGTCCATTCAATAGCCTATTTGTCCGCTAAAAGTGATGATGAAGGCTATGAGTGTCACGAAATAACAGGGAATCTGATGAAAATCAGACCGCAAGTGGTTACAGGAGACGCATTTCATTTGAAACGCTCGTTAAGTACCAGTTAACGGTAGAGCATTTTAGCTGACCGCTTTTGTGGTCAGATCACCGAAAGCGCATCTTAATGCGGTTGGGAAAAGCTTCTCTTCCGCTCGCTCAGGTCCGGCAGAATCCCTGGGATGTGTGTAGGCTATAAACAAAGACTGTGCCTTTGTAGTGATGGGACGGTTGATACCGGGGCTCCGACGCAGTTTCCAAAGCACTATTGTATCACACACTGAACCGATGATAGTATCGAAATGACAATACCACGTGATTGATGATGACGTTTAAAGCTCTGGTTCTGGTTCGGAAGGTCCGTATTTTTTTATTATTATTTTTTTCGTTTATTTTCTTCAAGTATTTGATTAAAATAATAATAATAATTGAAAAAAATCGGAAGGTCAGGACAACTGGTTTGAAAACAAAAAAGTATCATCTGATGCATAAAAAGGGAAATGATTATGGAGGAGGCATTATTATTTAACACTACACTTCCCTATAACATAGCCTAATTTATATATTTTGTTTAAACCTAACACCTAAAATATTTTTCAATTACATTTACTATAGGCCTAATTATGATTACATACTTTATATTATTACATAATGTATATTATTGATGAATATGTGAATCCGTTGACCAGGCTACACATGCCACGAGTTGTGGTCTCATTGGCACAAATTAATTTAGATGAGATAAGATTAGATAGAACTGTATTGACCCCACACTTCCGAAGCTTTGTTTGGTCACGTGCTTTTTCTGCTCTGCTGTGATTTGTTAGATATGGTGGAGAACACAAGTGTGACCACCAGATGTCACTAACGCGCTTTGGTTTAAAAGCTTCGAGTAATGAACCGTTTTTTGGCACAGTTTGATGAAAGCCTCAAACGCTTCAGAAAGCCTCGGTTTCTCGTCACTATTGCCTTGTCCAAATACCCACACTTGCGGTCTTTGCATTTGACTACTTGTCTACTTGCATGACGTATTTCCTCTATTTGGCCCAAGTGTTCAAGTAGACGTAAACACTGCAAGTATGTGTTGAACTTTTGATTATTTGATGGGACTCAATTATAGTCTTGCAAAATGCAGGTGTTTACAGAGCTTTTATTTATTATATTTTTAATAGCTATATCGCGATGTCGTCAATGTTTTTTTAGCAATATGAAGAGCACTGTTTTCACAGCACCAAATCATTTGGAAATTTTTATTTGTTAATTTCATTATGATTTTATGTTTCTATGTGCTCCAGGTTCTCCAGATGTTCACATGTTTGTGAGTAAATCTCCTAATGATGAAAGTAAGCTGGTTCTGATCTGTCTGGCCACTGGTTTCTACCCCAGAGATGTTCAGATGAACATTAGATTGAACAGAATTAATCTTGAGGATCAAACATCTTCTGGAATCAGACCAAATGAAGATGAAACCTTTCAGATGAGAATCAGTGTGAAGATCGACAGAAACCATGAAGGATCTTACGACTGTCAGGTCACTCACAGCAGTCTGACAGAACCAGTTACAGTAAACTGGGGTAAAATTCCCAATTAGTAGAGTGAATATGTGCAGAATGGCCTTTATACAGTAACACTGCTTCTGCAAGTATAACATATGAAACTTAATACAAGTCAGTGCTAATATCGCTTTTAACCATTTAACAATTAAAGTGCCTTAATTCACTCCAACATGTTAAATGCATTTATAATGTTTTTATTCTGCAGACAGAACAAGTGTTGAGAGTGAAACAGAACCTGGATGGTGTTTTACAGCAGGAGTCGCAGCAGCTGTGGCTGCATGTCTAGGGTTATTGTGTTGGCTGTGTCTCAAAGTTCAAAAGGTGAATTCTAGATATCCAACATGATCTTTATCTTGTTTTGAAACATCCTTGCTTAAAATACACTTTAAAATGTATAAATCGAGGATGGACAGATTGACAGTTTGTACTGTATGATGGCAGAAACATCTGAACTAATAGAAATTTTGATGATGATTTGCATTATTTGTTTAAAATGACTCTGTGGTTATACACTGTAAAAAGTGAACAGTTGGATCAACTTAAAAAAATTACTTCAATTGGTAACACCTAAAGAAATTAAGTTTTCTCAACTTAAATTATCACGTTTTATCGTGAAAAACGTGATAATTTAAGTTGAGAAAACTTAATTTCTTTAGGTGTTACCTATTGAAGTAATTTTTTTAAGTTGATCCAACTGTTCACTTTTTACAGTGTAAGATGCATGCATTAACGTCTTGAATCCTGTATGTGTATGTACTCCTGCTATCCTGAAGTGTTTATAAACTTCTGCTTTATCTTCTTATCTTCTGTTTCTCAGGTTCAAAGTAAAAATGCTGTAGAATCACTGACTTCAGTCCTGAATCCTGACACTGAACAAGCTGCCATTAGTCTGGTCCACTATGAGACAGGAGTCACACTTCTTACTGGGATCTGAGTAGTCTCATCTCAGTCATCAGCTGTGTTTACACTGGAAAACGTAATGCACAGATCTGATAAAAAAAAACATATCCGATTTTTTTGTCCCACCTGTTTGCATTTTCGCTTTAGAGACTATCCGACATCTGTGCTTATATTAATCCCCGCACAAAATTATTCTGTTGGTGATCGATTTACTAGCAACATTGACCCTCAGGTTTTTAATTATTTATGGATAAGTTAAAAACTGAAATCTGCACACAAAAAGAATCTTCAAATTTAAATTATTTTTATCATTTTAAATTATTTTAAATTATTTATTTATAGTAATAATAATTATTAGCATTAATCATTAACATATTTCTTTCTTTTTTTTAAATAGTCAAATAATTAACCCTTCTAGGCTGTTGTGAACTGAGAAGCATGATAATATTTTTTTTATGATTTGTGCGTTGATTGCAAGCAATCTGATGCGGATCTTCATATTTACTTGCAAATGTGAAGATTCATTTCTGTAGCTCTGATTGATTTTAAAATGTAATTTTGGCCCCTGAAATGGGTGACATGAGCAGTTGAGTTTATGCATTTTATTGCATGGACAGAGCAAATGTTTTAAATGCGACGTTAACTTGAAAGCTTGTCCTCTTTGACTTTTGATTTCTACTAAGCTGAATGTAAGCTGAGTATCTGCTTAAGCACAATCTTAACAACAACACTGAAGTGAGAGTATGTGGTTTATCTGTCGGTCAGATGCACGTGTACTGTAAGTCACACTCATTACTATAGAACAATACTATATATAACAGTAGGCTCCTGTCATTTACTTTCAGAATTGTCATTGGACAGTGGAAAGGTAAAACTGTTGTATTTTATTTGAAGCGAAAATAAAATATCTTCCTATCAATGGTTTGACCTTCAATATGTCAAGAGCCAGCCCTGGTATAAGATGCATTAAATGAAATGTAAATTAAGAAACATTTGGGGAAATTTTTCTTGCTTAGCCTGTTAATGTGTGTTGTGGGTGTGATGGGTTGATATTGGACTGATCATTCAGTGAGAGAAAACACATGCATTAAACATGTATTTTAAAAAAACGCTGTAGGTTGAATGCAAGCACTGTTAGTCTCTTTAAAGTGTCTGATAAATGCAAAAATGTTCCTTTGTGTACAACTGTACAAAATCTGTTTTCATAGTGCACTAATAAATGAATGTGTCTTGTGCTCGTTGTTCTTGGAGACCTTTAATGAGCCCTTTCAGAGAGTTTAAAAGAACAAAACTTTATGTTGAGAAGTTTTTTGTCTTTCATGCATAATTTATTAACTAACACCAAAGACTTTATAAGGTCGTAAGCTTAAGAAATATAATCGCAAGCTTGGCGAACAGTTTTGGAGAATTTGATGTTTCCCCATTTCAAAGATGGCCGCCGAGTAAATGACTTGTTTTAAAGGGACTTTTCTAACACTTAATCTGTGCAGATCTCAGACTGAATGATCAGTGATTCCTCTGTCTGTTTGAGAGATTCCCAAAAGAGAGACCCACCGCTGGAGAATCCCACTGATCTCACTTTTGCATCCAAATGTGATGAATGAAGCTGCTGCTGATCACTTTTCAGTCCTTCTGAGCTGAAATGAAGGAAATTACAGGCCTATAGACAACACATATGCATCCTTGAGTAAAGCACTGACCACTGCAGGAAACTCATGTAAAAGCACATCTGTCAATATTTCATGCATCAGGAGAACAGTAAATCATTTTGGCTGAGATTCAGAGGTTTAGTTTGTCTTTCTCTGTTGTTTCTTTCTCTCCGTCATGCAGATGTGGTCAGATTGAGGTTCACATCTCAATAACAGACCACAACAGTATGTAAAATAGAAGTCACATATTCCTACATATTTTATGGAGTAAGAGATTTATTTATACATTAACTTATTGATTGATTGTCCTGTTTGGACCTTGACAGAAAGTTTTATTGTATGTTCACAGTTTAAGAGAATCGTAAAAAAAATAATACTGTTAACAACGATTTTAAATTATTTTTTTACGGGAGGACTTTTCCTCAACGAATGACGTCAGGAATGAAAACGAAAGTGTAATCCCATGAAGCAGCCAGTGAAGGGCGACAGTGAGCTCAATACAACACGGAAGAGATGAGATAAACTTTCACTTTAATGTAGATGTGTTCAAGGAGCTCGTTTGAAATATAAATTACACATATTAATGATATGCTGTCTTTTAAAACATGCTCTGTATAGACAAAGGAATATTTTTTCTTATATGTTTATGGCTTCACATTTTTCTTAGCGATGCGCTGCAAGGTAAGAACACGGTTTATTAGTTTCAGTCAACGGTCGACGGCAAAAATCTCGACCATCATATTGCAGTCACAAACATACTAGACAATTTTGTAATAGGTATTATAAAGTTGAATGTAAATTAAGATACATTTTTATAGTATATTTTATAGTAAAGTTTTTTTTCATTAGTTTAAGGTAGTTTTAACAACCATTTGCCGCCTATCGTTTGACATGTGGCAGGAGCGCGCGCTTTTGTGTTGTCTCATATAGTTAGTTTGTGTTTTATATTCCTCAGAGAAACACTTCCTCTACTACGTGTTTACAGTCCTGACCAATGCAAACACATTCCCAGAGTTCAGTGCTGTGGGTGTTGCTAATGGCAGACAGATTAAACACTTCAGTAATGAAGAACGAGTCTGGGTCAGAGACGGTCGAACTGTGTTTGACTGGACAAATACTCCTGAAGATCCACCTGATTCTAGAGACTGGTTCATACATCAGATCAGGACTCTGTCAGACTGCACAGACTCACTGTGTTCTGGTGAGATTAATGCTTTATTTTCATGTTATGAAACTGCGTATATTAATTCTGCAGTATATGAGTTTTTCATGAGTGTTGTTCTGTGATTGTAGATCATGTTCTTCAGAGAATAATTGGCTGTGAACTGGAGAAACTTCCTGATGGAACAGTAACAAATCCTATTGTCTTTGATGAATATGGATTTGATGGAGAGGATTTTATAGCCTTTAATCCTGACACTATGAAGTGGATTGATAAAAGCCCCAAAGCCAAAGAAACCAAAATAAAATGGGATCGTCAAACAGGACGAAACCAAGCCATCAAACATTTCCTCAAGACCTGTGTGAACTGGATCTCGAAGTTTCACAAGACCGAAAAGTGTAAGTTCTGATCAGATCACTTAAATTACACCTGTCTTTGTGTGTGTGTGTGTGTCTGCATGTGTGTGTGTGTGTGTGTGTCTGCATGTGTGTGTGTTTATGTGTGTGAGTGTGTTGATAATTCACCTTGTCATAATTTTATTACCCTAAATTGTTGTTTCCCTTGTGTGTGAAAAATCCGATTTTTTTTTTCACCACACAGAAACCATTGAGACAGAATCAATTTCTGTGCATATAATTTCATTATGATTTTATGTTTCTTTGTGCTCTAGGTTCTCCAGATGTTCATGTCTCCGCAAGTAAATCTCCTGATGATGAAAGTAAACTGGTTCTGAGCTGTCTGGCCACTGGTTTCTACCCCAGAGATGTTCAGATGAACATTAGATCGAACAAATACATTGTTGAGGATCAAACATCTAAAATCAGACCAAATGATGATGAAACCTTTCAGATGAGAATCAGTGTGGAGATCGACAGAAACCATGAAGGATCTTACGACTGTCTGGTCATTCACAGTCGTCTGAGAGAACCAGTTACAGTAGACTGGGGTAAATATGATCATAAATACAGTCTTACAGTGAATATGAATGATCTTTATATCAGATCTTTACTTCTGCATCAATCATATTGTATCAGGAGAACATGATGATGCTGAAATAGATTCATGTTTCTGGTCACAAACAAATTTAGTTAAAGTGCCTCGATTCAGTTCAACAGGTGATAATGTTGATAAAAATACATTTATACTGGTTTTATATATATATCTTCATTCTGCAGATGGAAAATGTTTTGAACGTGGAACAGAATCTCTAAGTCGCATTGGCAGGATCAGTATACCAGGAGCAGTAGCTTCAGTTCTAGCTGTAGCTTTACTTCTCATTTGTTGGCGAATCTACAAACGTGAGTTCTAAATATTCAACATGATTATTGTTGTTTTAAATCTTTTGTTATTAAATATCCTTATTTTAAAGACATTTTTGAAATGGGTGAACTAGTGCTGGACAGTTTGACTGTATACAGGTATTTGAATTATATTTGTCAGACACAAACTATAAGATTAAGATTATCCAACCAATTTTTATTCCTTAAGCCATTTCTAATCTGTGACGCCTCTATTTTAGTAAGAATACTTAATTCGGGTGTAACAATACATCGTATCACAATACAAAAATGCAACAATATGTAGCGTGGATAGTGACAATATTTATTGTGAAGTTCAGCCAAAATAAAAATTACTGTGTGAGAAAATAATTAAAGTTTTCAGAGTTTAAGTGTCAGTACATTAAACTACTATATAATGTTGAATATAATGTATAATAATGCACTGGGGGAATATTAGTGTGTCCTGATAATGCCAAATGTCTGATGTTAGCAGTAAAAGTGGCCGTCATTATTTTAAATATATCTAGTCAGTGACAGAGATCAAGCATATTCATCTAAAATTATTCTGTATTTTCATCTTCAGAATCATGAATATTGTTATTCTGGTGTCTCTATTGTTCTGTGCTTTGGGTTTCCAGCACAAGTCCAAGCCTGTTCATTTACACACACAATGTAATACCAAATTTAGCATTTTAATCAACAGAACATTTAATCAAATGTCTAGTAGTGTCGCAATAATATCGTATCGTGAGTTCAGTATTGTGATGTGTATTGAATCATGACATGAGGGTATTGTTACATTCCTAATATTTTTTATTAGCTTTAAAAAACGAATCCCAGTAATCTGACATGAAGCTCCTCTAGAGTCTCAGCAGCGTCTCAAACTGTGCTCAGATTCAGTCTGCAATCAAATTCACACATTTCTCATATTCTGCTCTATATTCATTTCATATCTCTAGACTCAATACTGTATGACGACTACTGACTCGTGTGTGTGTGTGTGTGTGTGTTTTAGGAGGCAAAGATGATACTAAACCAACCGGATGACTTCAGAAGCTTTAATATGACACTTGTGATGGATAGGCCGCCTCCCCTTATTATCAGCACCCTGTCCCTTAAATCGCTGCCCTTTGCCAGGTTCCCGACTGGAGTGGGTGAGTGAGAGAGATGGGGCGTTGTAAATGAGGACTGGCCTACGTGATGAGGCACACCTAAAGATAATGAAGTCTCTTTCCCCGCACGCTGGTGTCCTCATGGGTCCAGGAAGGGAGAAGCATGTGACACCGCTGAAAAGCTAGAATGCCAGGCGCTGTTTCCCTCATTTTCACGAAGAGGGCGGAGCTTCAAGAGCTCATGCTCCTGCATACTGGAAACTACCCTGGAAATCCAGAGTTCTTGCGAGAGCACAAGTTGAATTTGCTCAGCGAGTTACTCTGGCGTCGAGTAATGATGCTCATTAAATATGCCCCTCGATCTGAGCTGCACCAATCACATCGGGTTATCTGATATAAGCGGCCCAGAGGCGAGCTAAACGACAGCGCTGTGACGTCGAAGTCATTAGTAAACATTACAAGATGGCTATAGATGAACACCAGTTGTTTGAAACGGCTTTGGCCGCTACAATGAACGAGTTAGACTTGGCTTTTTATCTAAAAGAGGAACAGAAGACGCCACTCGAATTGTTCCGATGCAAGAAGGGCGTTTTTGCCGACCAGATACGGCAAAAGTCTAATAGTCTAGAGTCTACCAGTCAGCTCCGCTGGTAGCTAAGCGTAGGGGGCTTTTTGTGATTGGTCACAGTGTTATCCAATTGCATGCAGTGAGATTTTCAAATGCATGCTTGGTGCCGCCCCTCAAACTGGGCGATTTTCATTAGTCGATGCCAGACCATTAATCTTTCAGATTTACTTCTGGATTTCCAGGCTAACCGGGAACAACAAAACAGGGACAATCTCACGCACTGAAAATGTCCGAAACTGTCAGTAGTGGTGTCCGGCCTTATATGTTCGAAGCAGAGTCGGACAATGATGGAGAGACTCGAGAAGAAGTGACAACATGAAGAATGCAACGGGATGTTTCTGAATGGTTAATTGACAAATGTATGTATTTTGTTTTTGGATGGTTATGCACAATATTCCCATTTATTCCCATCATATTTCTTTGGATAAAAACTTAACCCTTTGGTACTCCGACTGATTACACTGTTTTTTTTATTTTTTTTATAACTGTTTTAATTTAACCTTGCTTTTATTTTGTGCTTATTTTCTATGTAAAGCACTTTGAATTGCCATAGTGTATGAAATGTGCTATATAAATAAACTTGCCTTGGTACTGTTCAGTTGGGAGTTACACTTGTACTGACTTACTGTAGGCCTAAATTTTAGTTTGAAAGATGTTCACAGGTCAGCCAAATATCAGAGCATAAGCTGATCCATCTTTATCTTCAGCGTTGTGTTGGTCTTGTCAAAATAAAGTGATTCATTCTCATTATTCGGTTCAACAGAAGGGACTTGAGTCACCTCCATTTATATTAATTACAGCTCTGAGTTTTTATTCCCTTCAGTTGACAGGACAAAAAACTGCAGCCTTAACTATAAACTATACGTACGGCTACTGGTTTATTTTGTTATAGATGTTGGTGAAGGAGGAATTTAGCAGTCTCGAATGAGTTTAAGTGAATCGATTTGTAGATTTGTTTAAAGGTCCGGTTAAAAATCCAACTCATTTCAGGGAATCGGTTCCTTTTAATTAACGATCTAAATAACCTTTTCATCGAGTCTTTACGGGAGTCAGTGTTCTGATGTAGTAAAATTTTGCTGAAAAGTTTTGTTAAATCCGGCTATAGTGCGAAAAATATTTTCCTTAGAGTGTTTTTACCAACATTTCAAAAATCATCAGTAGGCCTAAAGTTATCTCTAAAATTGTCTAATATACAGTTAGCTTTACTACAATAAAGCTAACGTAACAACATTGCCTATGAAATAAAACCACAGAAATAAAAATAATTAACGGAAAGATTAAAAAAGCTTCAATAGCCTACATTAATCCCATAGGCCTACTACAATGGTTTCACAGTGTCAATAATTATTATGATCTCGACGTTATAATTCCCGTTATTTAATTTTTTCAACGGCTCGGATTAAGGAGTAAACGGATTTGGTAAATTAGATTTCTGAGGGAAACGCGAGTCGGTTCAACTGAATCACTGCAAAGAACCGTTCCAAATGAATCCCTCGGTCGAACCGTTCATTTGTTTATATCAGGGAATAAACAGACTCTCATCCCTCCAGAATATGACGGAGCTTCATCGCAGATCGTCAGCCGGTACCGGCGGCTCTCCGCCCGGGATCAGCCGCTCCAGGACCGCGGGTGGTGGAGGTGAAGGAAAAGGCGGATTATCGGCTGGATGTCAGTCTCTGCTGTCTTTCTCCATCCTTCTCCTGGCGTGTGTGTGTGGATTCAGCTCCAGATTGTTCGCCGTGATCCGCTTCGAGAGCCTCATTCATGAGTTTGATCCGTGGTGAGGAACTTTATTCCGTCCTGTCAGATATTAGCGCGCTCTTTACTTCAAACCTCAAACTCTCGATAACTGTGAAAGTCATCTTGTGTTTGATCTGTTGTAGCTGTTGTATCTGTGAGCTGACTACATAGACAGCATCTGTGAGCTGACTACATAGACAGTCACAGCATCTGTCAGATGACTACTTAGACAGCATCTGTGAGGTGACTACTTAGACAGCATCTGTGAGCTGACTACATAGATAACATCCGTGAGCTGACTACTTAGACAGCATCTGTGAGGTGACTACTTAGACAGCATCTGTGAGCTGACTACATAGACAGCATCTGTGAGCTGACTACTTAGACAGCATCCGTGAGCTGACTACATAGATAACATCCGTGAGCTGACTACTTAGACAGCATCTGTGAGGTGACTACTTAGACAGCATCTGTGAGCTGACTACATAGATAACATCCGTGAGCTGACTACTTAGACAGCATCTGTGAGGTGACTACTTAGACAGCATCTGTGAGCTGACTACATAGATAACATCCGTGAGCTGACTACTTAGACAGCATCTGTGAGGTGACTACTTAGACAGCATCTGTGAGGTGACTACTTAGACAGCATCTGTGAGGTGACTACTTAGACAGCATCTGTGAGCTGACTACATAGATAACATCTGTGAGCTGACTACTTAGACAGCATCTGTGAAGTGACTACTTAGACAGCATCTGTGAGCTGACTACATAGATAACATCTGTGAGCTGACTACTTAGACAGCATCTGTGAAGTGACTACTTAGACAGCATCTGTGAGGTGACTACCTAGACAACGCCGTCTGTGAGCTGAATACTTAGACAGTATCTGTGAGCTGACTACATAGATAACATCTGTGAGCTGACTACATAGATAACATCTGTGAGCTGACTACTTAGACAGCACGAGCTGATCATATTTTTTTCCAGGCACATTTTTCCAATTCCAACCACATTAATCTTAATAACTACTATTAATTTTATATTTAATCATTTATAAGTGATATATAATTGTTCATGAAGGCTGGAAATGAAAAACGCCTTATAGGCTATTCAGTTGTGGATAATTATTAGGCACGTTTTCTTTTACAGATAAAAAAAAAAAAGCCAAAAAAGAGATTTAACTCTTTAAAAATGATTAAATGCCCATGAGAAGAAGGATGCAATTCTAATGCAATACTAGAAATGACTGTTAAGGCATGACCCTTGGGTCAGACAAACACAGGTGGAGAAGAAAAGACACATGTTAACTGCAAAAGAATTAAGTGTGAAACCATCAGGAACCCTTTAGTCTCCAGCGCCTCCACTTTCCAGAACTGCAACCGATGGAGTCTCCAGAAGAGATCCTGATATCTTGCACTTCTGGAGACGGTTGCAGTTCTGGAAAATGGAAAATGACCTACACTTAAAGGTGCAGTGTGTGATATTTAGGAGAATCTGTTGACAAATGCAATATCATATTCATAACTATGTTTTCAGTGGTGTATAAAGACCTTACATAATGAACCGTTATGTTTTTATTATCTTAGAATGAGCATTTCTCTCTACACACACCGCGGGTGCACGAAGAACAACATAGTGACGAAACGCGTTTGTCTGTTCAGGGCCACTGTAGAAACATGTCGGTGTAAGGAGTTACACCGACATGTTTCTACAGTGGCCCTGAACAGACAAACGCGTTTCGTCACTATGTTGTTCTTCGTGCAAAGAAGCAAATAAAACACTGACACAGTGATGAACAAGTAGCAATAATATTCGCAATAACATCGTTCAGTCCGTCTCTGCAAAACGGAGACTTCAGGGTATGAGATGTCAGAACGAGACGTGGACGGATGGAGAAAGTGTGCGATCCTGTGGTTTGTTTTCCTCCCGCTGCTCGGTCACACACACACACACACACACACACACAGAGAGAGTTAACCAGTATTGATTACGTTTCTGTTAGAAACACCGCTGTGGTCTGTTCTCCTCGATAACACACACACACACACACACACAGGGGCGCTGCTAAGGATTTTGGGCCCCATGAAAAGAATCTTGACAGGGCCCCCAACACAGCTGAGACTTTTTTCATATTAATTTACATAAAATCATGGTTTATGGTATTTTGACTATCATTCTCATATATTTAAGTCAATCAGACAATTGAACATCCCATGTCCACACCCGTAATTTGTCCTCTGTAATACTGCACTACTTCAGTACTGTAATGTATATACTGTGCATAGCTGTACATGTGTCATATAGTGTATTCACATATATTTATATTTGTATGTATGTGAGGCAAAGCCGTGCACCTGCTGCACCCTGCTCTATCGAAACGTGCTATCTTGTCGAAAAATGCTACCGTAGAGACCTGGGGCCTCATGTACAAAGCGTGCGTATGCACAGAAAAGTGCCGAAGGCTACGATCACTGTCACGGGCGGTCCACTAACAATTTAGGCCTACTTAAAAACCCACCTTTTCTTGTGAAATATTGGGTAACATACTGTCGACCCTTTGCCTCTTTCCAGGGTTTCCCCAGGTTTGATCACCCCAAATTTAAGACTTTTTTAAGACCTTTTTAAGACCACTTTAATGAAAATTAAGACCTACATCGTAAAACACCAGATCAAATCCCAATAATGACTATTACTAACAAATGTTTTAATTAAAAATACATTTATTATAAAAAAAAACTCATTCAGCACAATAAGCACAGAATGGTAAATATCAAACATTCATAACAATAAACAGATAAACTAACTTTTCAAATCGTCTTAGTAAAGTTTCTCAGCATTCAAATTGCTTCAACCATTGCTTCAGAGGGGTAGACAGATAGGTAAGAGAGATATAGATAGTAGGGGTGTAACGTTCACAAAATTCACGGTTCGGTTCAATACGATACACTTGTGTCACGGTTTGGTACGTTTTCGATACAGCAAAAAAGAAATAAATGCCAGAGAATTTTTTTTTTTATTATTATTATTTTATTTATTAAAACTAATACACTTTGACCAATGATGGAGCTATAATAGACTCTTCTTAGGAGCATAAACAAAACAGCTCCTTGGAAAAAAATGAAATGTAACCTAATATTGTAGTAGTTATAAACAAAGGTCTATTTTTAGGTCAGATTAACATTTGAGGGCAGCAATTGTATTCATAATGTCAAAATAAAACCGACGTAATGTTACTTGAAGCCATTATAGCCTACTATTCCTTCCAAACCTCCATGGTTGCAGTTAGTGTTACTACAGTAAATCCATGGTGAATGTTGCTGATCTGTGGACACTGTTTCTTCCTGGCTTCCACGCGCTGTTTGATCCGTTAAAAACGGAGAAATGTGAATGTTTCTCACTAGATCTCACAGCGATGTTATTACTTCTGTGGCGAATTCAAATTATTTATTTACTGGATCTCTTATTAGCGCTGTGTAACAGTGTCGCTTGATCAAGATCGCTCGCGCTGCACTGGTCCAAACTGATAAACGGTCCTTCAACCACACAATAACGAGCAGCCCAGTTTCGTTCCGCTTACATTACGTTTGCACATTTGATGTTGGACAATGTTGTGGTCGCGCCGGCGGTTCTATGATACTTCATCACACCGGCGCTATAAGTGAAGTCAAGCTGTTTGTGTTGCTTGGATACAATTTGGGCGGACTGAACCATTTTATGATAATCGAGAGGGGGAGAGGGGCCCACGGACGTTTGTGTTTCCTAAACAAATACATTTTTAAAATAGAATAGAATAGCAAATAGAATAATTTAAAGTTAATAATTTTTACTATCAAATTTTTTTTAGCACCACAATTTTATTGGGGGCTTCTCTGGGCCCCCTCTTAGTCATGGGCCCCGAGAATCGTCATCGTTTACCCCCCCTTTACAGCGCCCCAGCACACACACACATATGGATTTCCTCCATCGTTTCAGGCTGTAATCCACCGAGTGCTGGATTCAGTCCAAACCGTAGATTAGTAAAGTAAATCAGGTCACAATGTAAAAGACACACTTGTTTTTGTATATGATTGCTGAAGTGTTTATTGCATGTGGGTCCTCAGTGATAGAATAAGCCTGAAAGCGCTTTACTTTTCTCTAGTGAAACTCATAATTGAGGTTTCATCACAGAACAGGGGAATTTAACCTATGAGCTAAAGATTAATTACGTCATTATAGAAACGTCTGAATCCCAGCAGCTCTTTTATGACACACTCATAAAATGGTTAGTTAAAGGCAGAACACACTGTAGTCTAAAGCCCGTTGCACATCGCTGTGTTTTTATATTTCAGATCATGTGACCCTGGTGAGATCTTCGTGATTGACAGCTCAGCTCGACTCTGTTTGTTTGTTTGTTTGTTGTTCTCCTTCAAAACTGCACACTCTGTCCCTGCATAATCCAGTGCATATTATTTGGTGAAATTATAAATATTTATTACATTATTCCTTTTTTTTTTTTTTTTTTTGTGCTGAGTGTTTTGCTGAGTGCTTCATGAATTTGTTTTATTATTCAGCAGTTTTGGGGATCTGAGCAGAGAGTGCACCGCTATGAGACAGTCAAGCTGATTATAATGCTTAACTCCATAATATACTCCATATACTGTTTCAAACATGGACATTTAGAAGATAAAGATTTTTATACTTTTTTCCATTATAGTCTAATTGGTTTCATACCAACAAAAAATATTTCAGGTATTTATGGAGCATATGAGTTTTATATGTTATTTATGAGTTATAAATTATTTTGAAGGGATGCACCGAAATGAAAATTCTGGGCCGAAAACCAAAACCGAAAATTATCAATCAATTCATTATTCCACAATCAATAACTTATTTAACTTATTTAATAATCAACACTCAAACAGTTAACACAAAAGTTTAAATTGCACATAAGGCAGTTTTTACAGTTTGTTGGTTAAATATAAACAATAAACTGTTATAACTTTTTATAACTTTTAGACAGGTTTATTCAGACATACATTAAATAATGAAGACATAAACAGGTTAAATAAAAATATTATGAATATCTAATACAGTGCATATATTTAGCAAAAAGCTCTTCTCTAGATCTAGAGTTATTTTAATGAGTTTATGGACATTGAATAGCTTTCTTGAGTTAAATGTATCGTTAAGTGACACTGTATAATGACTGGTCGAAACATTGATTGATGTCCCCTGAGTGTGTATGTGAAGTTTTAGCTCAAACTACCCCACAGATATTTGTATATAGCATGTTAAAATTGTCACTTTTTAAGGGTGAGCAAAAATGCACAGTTTTTGTGTCTGTCCCTTTACAGTTTTTCTCGATTGTTTACACACATTTTCTGAAAGCATGCCTCATATTCTCAGAACTCTACACACAAATCCAAAAACACACACACAATGGGCAAAACCCCTCAATTCTCCTGCAAAATGAAACTTTACATTCAAAACAATGTTATTTCTTCTCAAAATGGTATTTTGTTTTCAAATGACACACACAAACCATCATATGAATAGACATTTATAAGAACCAGTTGAACACTGATGTGCTCAATGTAAAACACTATGATGAATGTAAAACACTTCTTCTCCATTCATCATAATGACTTAGGCCTTTTTTTGTTCAGTGTTACACTTACTACAGACAGTACATATATAAGTGTGTTGTTAATATTTGAGAATATTGTTTTTATACTCAGAACACACAAATACATGGTAACAAATATATTTTATTTTTCCCACAAAAACAATGTACACAGTGTACATCCCAACCAACACAAAGTTGCACATACAGTGGTCTACATACAAAACAACAGAAGAATTTATTGTATACAGTTACAGTAATAAATAAAAAAAATCCAATGTTGGCTTCATTGCTCCATTGAAGAGCTCACCTGTTGCTCTTTTATGCTAAAGCTCTGATTGCTAATTGTAAAACTGTGTGACGGGTGTTTGCCCATGTGATGAGTCAGTGTGCATATTTGAATGGCAGTGTGTTCCTTGTGAAAACAAGAGATTTTCTGCATGAAAATTGTGCCAAAAGCAGAGAATTGTGTGTAGTGTTTTGAAAAAGGTGTGTTTTAGAACTGCAGTTTGAGTGTAAAGCAGGAATTGTGCTTGTAGTTTAGCAGAATTGGTTCAGGGGGTTGGTGAATGAGTTACATGTTGTGGTCATTGTGTCTCAAGTACCAGAAAATGTGTGTAAACAATCGAGAAAAACTGTAAATGCAAATGAGCTGCTGCTCCCGGCACAGGGGGGCGGAGCTACAACAGCTTGTGTCCTGAAAATTTCAAAAACTTTTTTTGTTCATGTTTAAATGTATGTAGCTGATGTGGAGTTAACGATCTTCTAGTCATTGATTAGCATATTCTGTCATGATAATCTATAAATCGTGTTCAGAGGGCGGGGTTTATGTAAATTCTAGGGTTGGTGATGTCACTAACCCGGGAGGAATGTGGTGTAGTCTCTACCAGCCGTTTGTTGTAGTCCTTAAAAAGCGATTTCTTTAAAAGCAAATATCTCTCTTTGCTTTGAACTTTGAGCGTTGTAACTTTGCAGATGTTGTTTATGCTCAAACAGCAACATTACACACTAACTAAAGTTAGAAAAGTGAAATCATAATCAAACACCCCTTTAAATGAGATGGGCTTCATTTCTCATTCATTGATAGACGCTGAACTCAGTCAAAACGTGCCATCGGAGAAGCGCTGATTAATGTGTGTCTGGTCTCTGATTTCGGCCCAAAAACGATAATGGCTGATTTGGCTGAAAATCTTCGTTAGCCAAAATTTCAGTGCATCCCTACCCTAGTATTCAGTGAATGTGTGTATCATATCTTCACAAGGTTTGAAGGGCACAGTAAGTGTATTTCGACTCTCAGTTCCTAAGTTCCCTCCTGAATTATTTACTCATGTGCCATTTAAGGTGTGTGTGTGTTTTGATGTGTGTGTTAAGATGATGATTGTCTCAGTGTCTCTTTAACACTCTGCATGTGATGTGAGAATCCAGAGAGAATTTTGAATTCCAGTTCCAGAATTCCAAAGTTCCATTAGAATCATCTGTTGTGTTGTTTTTGTGTCGTTGTGTTTTTGTTGTGTTGTGTTGTGTTGTGTTGTTGTGAGCAGCTTCTTCTGAAGGTTTGAGTGTTTAAACTCGCGCTGATGTGTGTAGCTCTGCGAGCGGCTCTGGGTTTGAGCGATAAACAGCTTCGTTTGTCTCTAGTAGCAGAAAAAGCCTCCGGTGCTTCAGCGACTGATTCTCTCTGAAGAGCTTCTCTCCTTCTGAAGGAAAATCAATCTCTTTGACTGAAGCTGCTCTTGTTTCTCTCTGTTTAATCTGAGACGTCACAGAGAAATCTGACTGAAACAAACTTCTGTGGCTCTTGAACCTGCTCATCTGAAGCTTCTGAAGTCATCCGGTTGGTTTAGGATCATCTTTGCCTCCTAAAACACAAACACACACACACACACACACACACACAGACACAGACACACGAGTCAATAGTTGTCATACAGTAAGAGTCTAGAGATATGTAATGAATATGGAGCAGAATATGAGAAATGTGTGAGTTTGACTGCAGACTGAATCTGAGCACAGTTTGAGACGCTGCTGAGACTCTAGAGGAGCTTCATGTCAGATTACTGGGATTCGTTTTTTAAAGCTAAATGAAAAATATTAGGAGTGTAACGATACCCTCATGTCATGATTCAATACACATCACAATACTGAACTCACGATACAATATTATATTGCGACACTACAAGACATATGATAAAATTTTCTGTTGATTAAAATGCTAAATTTGATATTACATTGTGTGTGTAAATGAACAGGCTTGGACTTGTGCTGGAAACCCAAAGCACAGGACAATAGAGACACCAGAATAACAATATTCATGATTCTGAAGATGAAAATACAGAATAATTTTAGATGAATATGCTTGAACTCTTTCACTGACTAGATCTATTTAAAATAAAGTGAGCCACTTTTTACTGCTAACATCAGACATCTGGCATTATCAGGACACACTAATATTCCCCCAGTGCATTATTATACAATATATTCAACATTATATAGTAGTTTAATGTACTGACACTAAAACTCTGTAAACGTAAAAAAAATTTCACACAGTAATTTTTAATTTGGGAGAACTATCCACAATACATATTGTTACATTTTTGTGTTGTGATATATTGTGACACGATATATTGTTACACACCCCTAAAAAATATGAATAAAAGCTATATAGTATATATAAACACTGCTCCAGTCGTCTGTGAGTGTTTGTTTGTCTCTGTTTGGCAGAGATGATTGTGTGTCTTTTCTCTGGCATTAACAGCCGGTCGGCTGGCTCTGGCTTCTCTGTGTGTGTGTGTGTGTGTGTGTGTGTGTGTGAGAGAGAGAATATAACAACATCATCCTCGTCTCTGGTGGCACACAGACTGTGTTTAGGCAGTGTGTGTGTTGCCGGTTGGCAGACTGTCAGTCAAACACAGACACATGGACCCGATCATCAGACCCACAGGAACATGAAAACAGAAAACACACAGTGATGGAGGAGGAAAGACAGTTCAGTGCCTGCATGTTGAGTGTGTGTTTGTGTGTGTGTATCTGCCCACAGTTTTCTGAAATGCTGCTGAAGTGACTCAGAAAACAGCAACACCGAGGTCAAGGGAATGCATGAACTGGTCAAATGTAAATCTTGAAGAACACTTGAAAAGCAGAAATGCACCAGTGTGATGGACATGTTACTAATGCCAAATGCATGGATGATTGTAAATGCACAGAAACTGATCATGCATGGGTGTCTGACGAGATTTAATTAATCTCTTTCTTCTTACTTCTTACTTCTTAATCTACTAGAAAATGATGTTTATTCAGCCAGTGCACATACCTGTATTTACATCCTGTTTTCGGTCGAAGTCCACAGTAATCGATTGTCGAGTTCACGCGCGTGCTTGCGCGCTGGAAGCTGTTTCATGCGGGGGGGCTGAGGGCTGGGTTGGAAAATGTGACGTCATTATGTTGTGGCTGACGACATGAAATTTCTCTGTACTGTTTAGGCTATGTGTTGTAGCCATTAAAGAAAACATATTTGTTTTCATATTTATGTTTAAATATTATAGGCTAATGTAAATTATTTTATTTTTTTTAATCAATGTTGATTATGAAAGTGAGCATGCAGCATGAGAAAGATACATCATGCGCAATAGCCTATGAGACATGGAGTGGGTAAGACATGATTTTGACCACTTTATTGAGTTTTGTTTTGTAGAAAGACTCTGTTTAAAAGATTTTCGTTTTGTATAAATTGAATCTTAATTTTGATCAATATTTTATCAACCAACTGCCTGTATTTAATAAACAAGCAGCAAATTAGCAGACAATGTAATAAGGCGCCGGCACATCACTTGTATTGCACGTGAACTGGAGGGCGCCGAAACTCAGCTTGTGCCTCACAGACAGTTTTGAGAAATATAGGCTATCTATTATAGAAAGCTTAAAAATGTCTACTTTTAAACGAAAATATTCAAAACGAAAAGAAATAGGCTACTCTCTGAATATGTAGGCCTAATCCATATGAAATGTGCATTTCTCTTTGGCGTTCATGGCGAGTCCACATCGTCAACTTCATCTTTGCAGCGACACAGAAAACACCATTATTAATAAACAATTAAATGTCTCCTTGCTATTTTTGACACATTCATAATCATTTCTTTAGCCGGTTCTTTGTGGCAAGCTTTATGCATGCGGTCGTGCGCTTGAGAGCGGCTAGTAAACGCCCATTATTCTGATCGGAACAAAGCATGACAAATTCTACCTTTATTTCATTTTCTCCATAGAAATGAGAGGCCAAGTCACAAGTCAAATAAAATGTTTTATTTACAATAATAGTGATTGTCGGAAGAGATAGGGGAAGCCTGGCTTCCCTTGGCTTCAGGGAGAAAACGCCACTGAGAACGGGGATGATCATTTCTAAAAAAAAAAAAAAAAAGAATTAAGTAATGTCATATATATTCACTAAATAATACATGCATATTATTTAGTGATGTGCTGCCTTATGCTAGCCTAGGCCTCTTCAGCCACAGGACTACGATGAATAGGCAATAGCATACAGAAATAAATAACGCTAAAATGCTCGGCGGCAGAATAAGGGATTTAAAACCATTTCTTACCTCGATTTAAAGTGCACCAAACATGGCCTTGCGTTCAGGTGTGTTGCTGATGAAGCTCCGAACAAGAGATGGTATATCCAGCCTGTCCAGAATGTCACTATGTATGTGCATTAGCGCCAGATGTGTCAACCTCTTCTGGCTTGTGGTACTTCGGGTCCAGGTTTTCAGTCGTCTGAGAGCTGAGAATGATCTTTCTGATGGAGCAGCTGACACAGGTAGACAAACAAAGCTCAATGAATGCCTCAACTTCTTTAAATAGCTCTCTAGTTTGGGGATGCAATGTTGAAATGAATTCAGCAAGCTCTTTCACTGCAGTGAACCGTCTCTCCTTAGTTAGGTCACCCAGTAGAGTTAGTTGCATTTGTAGACGTGATCGATCAAACTTTTTTCTTCATTTAGTCCAGACAGGTTTTGGTTTGCAGCTTCGATAAGAGTCGTTTCTCTTTGTGCAGCCACTTTAATTCCACTTTGATTAAATCTTCTTTCAAGCTCAGTTTGGATTAAGTCTACTGCTTCAAAGAACTGACGTCGCCACTGTGCTTCTCCAGATTTGCACACCAGAGCCTCTGGTTCTGAAGTGTTGCGGATGCGAGCTGGGGTTTTGCTCAATCTGGAGGGATTTGGCATTTTCAAATTGTTGCATCTTGCAGCGGTGTTAACCTTATCCATCAGCTCTTTGAAAGAGTCATCCCCCCGAAGTCTCTGCATATGTTGCTGGAGGACTGTGACACACTCAAGGGCTGCGCGTGCAGTTGATGTTTCACTCTGTAGACTTCGGGCCACTGCCTCAGAAGGCTCAAAAAGTGCCTGGCTGCACACTAATCCAAAATATGTCCTTGCTTGTTTAGCTTGTGTGCACAATACGGCTATCTTAGACCGAATCTCTGCCCTAACTGACTTGTCTCGCTCCAGAGTCTTTAGGGTCTCCAGTAGTGTAGCATATGCAGAGATGACTCTTGAAATCGCAGTGCTGTGGATGCACCATCGGGTTGGGCAAAGCCCCAGAAGATTGCACACCACATCTTCAGAGCCAAACAGAGACCTGAACAACTGCTTACGTTTGGCTGATTCTGAAATGACAACAGACACTCCCTGAACAAAATTCAATGTGTCTGCAATGAGTCTCACTTCCCTTGCTACCTCTTGCAGAACGAGGTCCAAAGCATGGTTACTGCAATGCACACATAGGGACACTGGACACTCTGCTTTTAGCTTCGCCTGAACACCATTTATACGGCCAGACATGTTGGACGCACCATCAAAACAATATCCTGCCAGACGTTCCAGAGGTATGTTTAAACGGATAAATATGTCTTTGATGCATGAAAACAATGTTTCTGCAGATGAGTCACTTGCGTTATAAAATCCAAGAAAGACGTTTTGTGCCCTTAAATCTGAATCCACAAACTGCAAACAACATGAAAATTGCTCGCTCGCGCTGATATCGGTTGTTCCGTCTGCTGTGAGTCCAAAGAAAGAACAGTGGCTAATTTGAGACATGATTTCACGTTGTATGGCATGAGCAAACATCCCGAGAATTTCGTTTTGAATTGTATCGGACATCCAATTGTCTCTGCGTAACATCTATTCTCTTTCTTTTGGGAGAGCGTGTGTCCTCTCCAGCATTAACTGCCAGAGGACTCCATCTCGGTGAGCGTGCCCTCTAAGTGACAACCCTTCGCGGCCCAGGAGCTTGATTGAGCGGAAGAAAAGATCCAGCACAGCCCTACCCGTTGTCTGGTCTCGAGCGGCAATATCCGAGATCACAGCGTTGATTGGTGTTAATTTTAAGGATTCCAAAGCACGCACTGAATCCGAGTGCAATTCGGATAACTCATGTTGAGCAAATTTTTCACGTGCTTTCTTCCAGTTACTATATCCACCAGCCTTTACTAAGGAGCTTTGATTGTCGTTGGTGAGGCGCAGTAATCCTTTATCCGTCGCTTTAGCACATATAAAACAAATCACAGAGTCAGATTCTCTAATATAATGCAGCCATTTCCATTTGTCAAACCATCCACATTGAAATGAACGCTCAAACGTTTCCCCACCAAATCTCCTGCCTGGAAATTTCATCCGGGGTTGGTAGGGCTTGTCAGCTTCCCTGGCAGCCATCCGATCATGTGTCCCGACCTCAGCAGAATCCATGTTAACGTCCAGCTCACAAACCTCGCTGCTCGCGGATGCTGACATAGGCCTACTAACAGCACTAGTCTGAACCGAGTTTGTGTCAGTGTCAGTCTTTGGCGAGGGATCAGTCGCCGTTTCATCAACGTTATTGTTGACATCCTTTGTTTGAGAAGAATTCCCATTACTATTTTTACTTTTCTTAACTGTGTTACCCGAAAAAAAGTCCGAAATACGTTTCTGCTGCTTATTGCTAGCCATGACCAAACAAGTGTGAGGTGACGGAAGCACTTCCTGAGTAGGCTAGTCTTTTATCAACGAAATATTAAAATGATTAATCATTAGTTTATATCTTATACACTATATCTTAATCCCATATTAAACACATTATGTTATGTCTATTTTTTATTTTATTTTTATTTCAAGTTTTTAAGTACAATATTATGTTAGACCACAGCCCCCCACCATTGCTGATGCTATGACGGGGGGGCTGCAGCCCCCGCAGCACCCCCCTTCCCGCGCCATTGTGCGCGTGATCATAGGTACTAAACCTATGCGCGTGAACTCGACAATCGATTACTGTGGACTTCCACCGAAAACAGGATGTAAATACAGGTATGTGCGCTGGCTGAATAAACATAATTTTTTATATATTTCTTTCACATCTACTGCAGTCAGATTCACCCGCGTTCACTCAGAAGGAATCACTCACATGGCTGGGCACTTGTAATGACACATCAAGGATGTTAAGAGGCTAAAAGCAGGTTTAAAACTTGCCCCATTGAAGTCAACAGGGTGCACATTTTAAAACAAGGATAACACGGTGTAGGCAACACCGATTTTTGTCGTTGTTCTCTGTACTGACAGCACTCCAAATGTACAAAAAAATGAGCTCAATGTTAAAATTGACCGGAGTTCTCCTTTAAGAAGCTCTAACGGCAACACACACACACTGACTCGTTTGTCATTCAGAGTTTTTCAGATGCACACGTTTCACAGGCTGTGTTTTGTCGGTGTGTTCAGGCGTTTGAAGAGAGTTCACTGTAAATCATTGTAATGTCACAGAGGCTCTTTGAAGTTTCTCGGGACTCTTCCACAGACTCGCTGAGAATATACAATGCGCAGTTTATTATTTTTGGCACAAAATGTGTCCTCTGATATTTGACAAGAGAGGGTCACATCTAATTAATCTCACTGAATCAAAACTTATTTATTTTTAAAGACAGAAAAAGCATTTAAATGTTTTAAAACAGCTAATATAAGTTAAAGCTATATTATATTAACATTAAGCTATTTGTAATATTAAAGCTGACATAATATTTTTATGATAATTAATTCCCTCAAGTGCCATTTTTATTTATGAACCAGAATTCCGACGGTCTTGGAAAACCTGGATATATGAGGGAGTTTTAAAGGCTGGTTTCTAAAAATTATAGAAATTAATAAAATCTTAGAAATTCAAGGGAATTTTTTTAATTAATATCATTTTTATAGAACCCCTTTAATCACAGAAATAGTATAATAAATAATTGGTAAAAATTAATAAATAAATAAATAAAATAATAATTGGTAATAAACATTTGGTTCATTTATTGAATCTTCCAGAATTTTAGTACTTAATGATTTTAATTAGAATACTTGATTGTGATTGGTCAATATTGTCTTTCTCTGGTTGACTTTTTGTCTATGAAGTTTAGTTTCATTCAGTCTCTTCACACTCTCTTTCTGCTCACAGAATAAAATAATTCAGCTATAATCAATATTTCATGTTAATGTCTGTATTGGGATCTAAAGGAAAGCTGGTGATCAGGTGGATGTGATTATTGTGTGTCCGGATGTTTTGTGGTCAGTGTACATGATGAAGATGATGTTGTCAGTATTTTGACTCTTAAATGTTCAGTTTATGGTGGATTATAAGTGAAAATCTATTTTAAGTCGTTCCACTAGAAGATACTCTTTACCTGGTGTTGTTTTGCAGGAGTTTCAGTATTTCACGTTGAAATACGAGGTGAGCCAATGGGGTGAAATTCAGTCTGAGTTTTCAGTCTTTCTTCTTCTCCCGCTGTTGTTTGTTTCTTTATTTGTGTTCACCTCTGGCCTTTCCAAGCCTCTTTCTCTCTCTTTCTGTCTTACGGTGGTTTGTTGCATGTGTTTGTTGACAGTTTCAGACAGTATGATTCATTTCTGTAATACATTCAGTTCTGATTTCAATTCATATCAGTTGTTTAATCTGTTTCAGTATGATTTTTAATTCAGTTCAGTAGTCTAGTTTTAATAAATCCAGTTCTGCTTTTAATTCAGATCAGTTGAGTTTGTAAATCACATGTGTTTGATTTTTAATTCAGTTCAATTGTTTTTAATAAATTCGGTTCTTAATTCAGATCAGTTGTGTTTGTAAATCCATAGGCTATCTGTTTGATTTTTAATTCAGTTCAATTGTTTTTAATTCAGATCAGTTTTATTTTTAACTTAGATCAGTGTTTTTTTAAATAAATTTAGTTCAGTTTTTAATTTAGATCAGTTGTGTTTGTAATTGATATCAGTTTGATTTTTAATTCAGATCATGTTCTTATTGAGTATCTCATTCTGACACCTTTGACAGAATCAGTCATAGACACAGCATAACTGTTTACTGTCCTAAAATTGTGCGTGTGTGTGTGTGTGTGTGTGTGTGTGTGTGTGTGTGTGTGTGTGTGTGTGTGTGTGTGTGTGTGTGTGAGAACAGGTTTAATTACAGGTCGACTCATCATCTGAGCACGAATGGCTTCTACGAGTTCCTGAACTGGTTTGATGAGAGAGCCTGGTATCCTCTCGGCCGAATCGTTGGAGGAACGGTGAGTCGCGATTCAGTTCGTTCACACCTGAAACCTGATTCTCTTCTGTCAGAATCCCAGACCGGATTCTGTGTGTTCCTGCAGGTCTATCCAGGTCTGATGGTGACGGCAGGTCTGATCCACTACCTCTTGAACCTCGTCCACCTGAGCGTGCACATCCGGGACGTGTGTGTGTTCCTGGCGCCCGTGTTCAGCGGCCTGACGGTGATGTCCACGTTCCTGCTGACGCGAGAGCTGTGGAGTCGTGCGGCCGGGCTTCTGTCCGCCTGCTTCATGGCTGTGGTTCCCGGATACATCTCGCGCTCGGTGGCCGGATCCTTCGACAACGAGGCCGTGGCCATATTCGCCCTGCAGTTCACCTTCTTCCTGTGGGTAAGAGGAAGCGCTCTCCTCCTTAGGCCTTGTTCAGACTGTCAGTCCAAATCCGATCATTTGTGTATAGAATAGAATAGAATATAGAATAGAAAACTTTATTGTCATTGCATTTAAAATACAATGAAACTGTGAATGCCCTTCCAACTGCGTAACATACCATACCATACACACTAACATAAATACACACACACAACAGATAAATATAATTGCACTGATACTCTACTGTATATTGCCCAAGTACATAATAAAATGACAGATGAGCAAATCATTTAAAACTCTGAATATGGAATATGGGGTGCAGAGATATTATGTGTGTTGATTAAGAAAGTGTTCGGCCTTAGGATAGAAACTGTTCATGTATCTGGAAGTCCGTGCTTTTATTGACCTGTAGCGTTTTCCCGAGGGCAAGAGGTCAAACAAGACAAAAAGTGGCCAGTGTGGGAACAGTCTGTGACAATCTGGTTTGCTCTAGCGTGTATCCGATTGGAATCTGATCTAAAATTATTAGAGGTATAACAATAATCGTTGACTTAATCTCTGCAGCCCAAAACACAGAAAACATTACCAATAAATTATTAAAATGTTCAGACAGTCTCATTCCGTTTTTTTACACGACACATTCATAATCATTACGTTTGTCGGTGCGCTGTGGCAAGCTTTATGTTTTAATTTATGCGCTGATTAGGCTATACATATTTTATATAGGCAATTAAAGGCGCATTATTATGATTTATGGCTTAATAAAATAAACGCGCAATTATTCGACTAATGGCTTAAATGAACGACTACTACGACTAGAAAAAGCTTTAGTCGAGGGCAGCCCTAGTTCGCTGTCACTCTTTGATCTGAACTGGAAGTGAGTTTTCTGTGTGTGTGTGTGTGTGTGTGCAGGTGAAGGCCGTCAAAACTGGATCTGTGTTCTGGACCGTCGGATGTTGTCTCTCGTATTTCTACATGGTGAATGTCTGAGTGTGAACAATGTTCCTGAATTTACCCTGCATGTCTGCTCTGGTGAAAAAGAAGTACACTTAATTGTATTGAGTAAGCACTTGTAGTGTACTTCAAATCTTAAAGGTATATTTAAGAAAATTATAAGATCAATGAAATAAAAGAGCACTTAAAGAGAGCACACTTTCAGGATTATGCTTAGTAACACACTTTTAAAAAGTGCACTTTGTAATAATGTCATATTAAAAGTACATCTGCATTAAGAGCTCATGTAAAGTACTTGGTTATAATTTAAAGTCCCCCTGTAGTCAATAATGTTATCCCTTAAAACTCATCTTTGATCACCAAAATTACATATTTAAACGTTTTCTCCTTAAAATTCTTCATGCCTTAAAATAGCTTGAACATAATTCGACACCCTTGCATCATTTAGTATTCGTGGTTCTATGAATATGCAAATGAGCCCCGCCTCCACTCACTCACTCACTCAGCTCAGAGATCCATTGGTTGACAATCACACGTTGATCTGATTGGTTACAAGGTAGTTTGTGACGTCAGAAACACCAGCGATTTCAAAGCGTGTTTTTGAGACTGTCTTTGGTTCACTGCAGTTTTTAGGAGGAAATACTCAGCAATGGTGTCGACTTATGAATTTACACATGCTTTGTCTTAAAGCATATTAAAAAAAAACACATAGACATATAAACAACATTAAAAAAACTTGATTTTCACCACAGGGGGACTTTAACTGTAATGTGTTACTCAATATTAAATGCTTGCATAAATGCTTGTCAGTGCATTCAGCATTACACTTTAACCATATTTCAAAGACCATAGATGCATTTATGAAAATATATATAAAGTTGTACTTAAGTCCTACTTAAGTGGGTCGCAAAAAAGCACACTTAAGTACAACTAATTGCATTTAATATAAATCCAAACTACAATAGGTTTTCTTATAATAGCAAATAACATTCAGTAAGTGTCTGAAAACATTACATTCAGTTTGCACTCAAGTATATTATTTTTAAAGTATAATAAGTACTCCATTAAAAATGTATGCTTAAGTGTACTTCTTTTTCATGAGGGCAGTGAACGCTTTTCTATCATGATCTGATCATAAACGCACTGAATTTATTTGTAATTTTAAGAAGGTTTTTCTTTTGAATCTTCAAAGCTGATTGATTCAGAGTTTCAGAGATTCAGTGTTTCGACTGAGGGAATGAGTGTGTTTCAGGTGTCTGCGTGGGGCGGTTACGTCTTCATCTTTAATCTGATTCCTCTTCACGTGTTCGTGCTGCTGTTGATGCGCCGCTTCAGCAAGAGAGTTTACATCGGTGAGTCTCAGTCTAGACTCGCAAAGATTCACAGAAAGATTCAAAGAAAAATCATTCCAGCGTTTTACTGACCAGAAGAGACTGATGAAGCTTCTGTTGCTGTCTTGAATCTGATTGGTTGGCTCTTTCTCTCTCTCTCTCTCTTTCTCTCTCTCTCTCTCTCTCAGCGTACAGCACGTTCTACGTCATTGGTCTGATTCTGTCTATGCAGATTCCGTTCGTTGGGTTTCAGCCAATCAGAACCAGTGAACACATGGCAGCGGCTGGTGAGTCTCTCCTCATTGGCTACAGCGTCAGAAACACAAACGTTTATTCAGTGTTGATTTGTGTATCTGTATCTCTCAGCTCCCTGTGTGTGTGTGTGTGTGTGCAGGTGTGTTTGTGCTCGTGCAGATCTACTCTTTCCTGCAGGCCCTGCGAGAGCGACTGACGCGTCAGGAGAGACAGACTGTGTTTTCTGTGGCTCTCTGTGCCGCTGCGCCGCTGCTGTGTGTGTGTTTCGTTTACCTCAACTGCATCGGTCAGTTTACCGCGGTACACCATAATGTTACATATCGCCGCTCTCTGGCGGAAACCTCGTATCTCCATATTTAATCATTACATTTAATCATATCAAATCATTACTATTGATCTCCCTTTACATCTGTCTGTGGATTTTGCAAATATTTAAGTATTAAAAAGAGCTTGTGACTAAACCTTGTAATGCCATTGGCTCCTCAAACTGTCAGTCAAACCTCATAGCCCCGCCCACCTCTACCGTGAATGACGTGCCGCACACAGTTTGGAGCGTCTCTGCTCGTTTGCAATGCAATGGTAAATAAAGAACGGGTTCTTTGAACAAGTACGACATTTTCTTTAGTCAAGAAACACTATATTTACAGAATAAACACTGATGTTTAATGTATTTGAGGAGTGGAGAAGAGTGTCTCTTTGTCGTCGAGTCATAGCCAATACTGTCTTAAAGAGCCTTTGTGTAGCACTTCATCTTTAATAACATGAGATTTTGGACAAATGAGAGAGAAAACTGAGCGCACACATCGCTACAATACACTTTGTAACCTGTAAGTTGATGAAATGTAATTTGATGCACTTAATGCCTCAAATGCAGCCGTTCTAATGACAGACAAAACAAGTGAGATATTCACTGGCCATAAACCTCCAAACTCCATTTGAGCTTGACTGTGGTAAAATATTAATAATATAATGACACATGCAAGTGTCTGACTATATTAACCCACAATATCAACTTTGACAATGATGTGAATTATATATATTTTTTATTCCTGAAAAGTTGTGTTTTAGGACCTTCAAGGTTTCCGCCCGACAGTGTGGATGTGTGATGACACGAGCGTCTGCTGCTGCTGATGGTGTGTGTTTGGTGTGTCCAGGTTGGATCGCTCCGTGGAGTGGACGCTTTTATTCACTCTGGGACACGGGGTAAACATTCACAACATTTACTATTAATATCTCATCATTTATGGGCTGATTCAGGATGGGCAACATGCACCCCAGCTGGCATTAGCCATCATTTCACCGTCCAGGTTAACTATAGACCCGATATAGTCCGGCTATGAGTAACACACTTCCAGCCAAAATAACCTTGAATTTGGTTATGTTTTTGCCAAAATAACTTGCGAGATGTATGATATTCCATCATGTAAGCAAAGTAAACAGTGTGTTTTGTTTCATTTCTTCACTCATTTCATTTCTTTGTTATCTAATTGATGACTAGTCTATTCTTGGGCTATGGTTCAGACTTGTATTAAATTTTCACTGACAGCCCAAATTGTGCCTTGTTTTAGTCTAGACGTCTGGGCTGTGTCTATTAGACGTCTTTTAAACACAAAATTGCTTGCTGGGACGAAATCAACTCTGAAACTCTAGTAAATGCACGGCATCTCTGCTAAAAATGTCCAGTTTTTCACAGACACAAAATCTCATTTCCACTCTGAGTTTGAGGTGATTTGAGGACATGTTTTACTCTGGTAAATGCAGGGTGTTTTTCTGTGTGCAGTTACGCGAAGGTTCACATTCCCATCATCGCGTCGGTGTCGGAGCATCAGCCCACCACCTGGGTTTCCTTCTTCTTCGACCTTCACGTACTGGTGTGCACCTTCCCAGCAGGCCTCTGGTTCTGCATCAGAGACATCAGCGACGAGCGCGTGTTCGGTACGGCTGCTTTCCTTCAGGTCCAGGGCTGAGTGTCTCTGTTGCTGCGTCTCAACTCGCCTACTTATACTACGCCCTAAAAGTATGTACTCTCTTTGTAAAGTAAAAGTAGATACTTTTGAGTGTGTAGCAGAAGAGTAGACAAGCTTTGGGACAAACTATCACGTCATACAATTGCGTCTTTAAACTCTCTGTCGGGTCTTGTCACCAGTAAACTGACCTGTCAATCATCTTGTCACAGTCAAAATCCTCCACATTTTTGAATATCATTTCACTGGAGAGAAATGCAGAAGCTCGTTGATCTGCAGTCGCGTGTCTTTCATGCGGAGACTCTCCTCATATTAATGCATAATGATGCATTTAAAAGTTAATGGCCAAACGGATCTTTATAAAAGTCCACATTATTGCAGATGAAATATATCACGGATAACATAATAATATTTTTTTTTTATCAGGTTAAACTTTGATTAGTCACTAAACCACGCATATCCGCCATGCTTTGTAGTTTTTTTAACACTTTTTACTTGTGTTTGTTGTTCCTCCTCCAAAGCGCAATGGATTGTGGGTAATATTAGCCTTTATAGTGAGCACGTATCCACACTTCCAAAATCCAGCCGAAATAGTAGACGATGGCATACTCTTTTCAATATACTATGCTTTGGGACACACTTATTTGAATCTCACACACTGTTTAGGATGGATAGTGTGTAAGGGTGAGTTTGACGTGAGTCTCTCTGTCGCCCTCCAGTGGTTCTGTACGCCGTCAGCGCAGTGTATTTCGCCGGTGTGATGGTTCGCCTCATGCTGACTCTGACGCCGGTGGTGTGTGTGCTGTCAGCCGTGGCGTTCTCCAGTGTGTTTGAGCGCTATCTGAGCGACGATCCCCCGGCTGAAGACGACAGGAGGAACTCTGGGAGTGTGTATGAGAAGGTGCTGCTGACCTCCATCACACAACAATAAACCATAAACTCCATCACACACAATAAACCATAAACTAACAAAAAAATTATTAATAAATGTATCATTTTTATTGTATAAAATGTATGAATAAATATATAGTAAATATTTTTATAATATATATTTCAGAGGTGGAGAAAGTTAAATAAATATATAAATTGTTATTTTAAGATGTATACATTTATTTATAAATACTTAATTATTTAAAATGTTTTTTTTATTAGATATCAAATAAAATATAATAAATATTAAATAATAGTTTTATTTTTATATTATATATTTCAGAAGTGGGAAAGGTTATATAAATATATAGATTGTTATTTAAAAATGTAACAGTTTATTTTTAAATAATGAATAAATATATTAATTATTTTTATATAAAATGATATAAATATATAATCAAATATAATAAATATAATTGTTTATATTTTATATTATAAATTTAAGAGGTGTAAAATATTTAAATTATTAATTGTAAAAATATATAAATTTATTTATAAATAAATTATATATTAAAGTTATAACTTTTATGATATGAAATTATATAAATATATAACAATATAATTATATATAATATAATTATATAATTGTTTATATAAAATAGATACATACAGAAATACAAAATAAACAAATTTTATAAAGATATCAAATGATGTGTGAGAGCTTTATAATAATGCCATAAATAAAGTCATGAATCAATCACAGTGAGATAAATATTTATTAAGAAAGTAAATGTTGATGTCATGTTGATTTTAAAAGTCCAAGAGATTTTCTGTGTGAAAGTGATGTGTGTCGCCCCCTGCTGGTGATCAGACTGTGTGTGTGTGTGTGTGTGTTTCAGGTTGGTAAGGTGCGGAAGCATGTGGGTGTGTGTGAAGAGGGTTTGGGCTCAAACATCAAGAGTCTGGTGAGTGTCCTGCTGCTGCTGCTCCTGCTGATGTTCACTGTTCACTGCACCTGGGTCACCAGTAACGCCTACTCCAGTCCCAGTGTCGTACTGGCGTCATACAACCACGACGGGTACCAACACACACACACACACACACACACTAACCCGACCCCTACACCTACCCATCACATACACACACACACTAACCCGACCCCTAAACCTACCCATCACACACACACACACTCACACACACACACTAACCCAACCCCTAAACCTACCCATCACACACACACTAACCCGACCCCTAAACCTACCCATCACACACACACTAACCCGACCCCTAAACCTACCCATCACACACACACTAACCCGACCCCTAAACCTACCCATCACACACACACTCACACACACACTAACCCAACCCCTAAACCTACCCATCACACATACACTAACCCGACCCCTAAACCTACCCATCACACACACACTAACCCGACCCCTAAACCTACCCATCACACACACACTAACCCGACCCCTAAACCTACCCATCACACACACACTAACCCGACCCCTAAACCTACCCATCACACACACACACACACACACACACACTAACCCGACCCCTAAACCTGCCCATCACACACACACACACACACTAACCCGACCCCTAAACCTTCCCATCACACACTAACCATCCTGGAAACACTCATCCTGTTTGTTTCCTTCAGCTCGCGTAACATCCTGGATGATTTCAGAGAGGCGTACTCTTGGCTGCGTCTCAACACCGGCCCACACACACGCATCATGAGCTGGTGGGATTATGGGTATCAGATCGCAGGCATGGCCAACAGAACCACACTAGTGGACAACAACACCTGGAACAGCAGCCACATCGCCCTGGTGATTACAGCGGGATTATAATATCATATCATATTTACATCCCATTTTATAATCAGCTTTTATTTCATTTCATTAGTTGTTATTTAGTTTTTCCACAGGAAGAGACGCCAAACACTGGGAGTCTGATTCCCTCTCTCTGATTGGCTCTCAGGTGGGGAAAGCCATGGCGTCCAATGAGAGCGCAGCGTATGACATCATGAGGCTGCTGGGCGTGGACTACGTGCTGATCGTCTTCGGAGGCGTGATCGGATACGCGGGCGACGACATCAACAAGTTCCTGTGGATGGTGAGGATCGCAGAGGGAGAATATCCCGGAGACGTGCGGGTGAGACAGCGCTAATCAGCGGAGAGACAACATGCATTTTACATCAACAACAACTCATCTTATTTCAGGTCGTTCCCAAGGCAACATTTGTCATTTTCATCTGATATTTTTATAGTTTTATTTTATTTTATTTTATATTTCTATTTAGCTTTAAAAAAAAAAATCTGTTAGCTGCCAAGGCAAAAGAAACAATTTATTTTTAATTTAAATTTTTTTAAGTGTTTCATCTGATATTTACTATTTCATCCCATCTTTGTTTAATTTTTATTCGTTTTTATTTTAGTTTTTTAATATTTCTGTTAAGTTTTCTTTATTCCGTTTTGTGTAATTTTATCGCTTCAACACAAAGTTTTAGCTTGAAAAACTTACTAAAATTACTTTTAATTTTAGTAATTGTTTGTGCTTTTGTCATTTGTATTATTCTTTTTTTATATATTTCTATTTAGCTTTAATTTATTTTTATTTCAGTTTTAGTTAATTGAAATAAAGCTTAAATACAAATATAAATATTAGATGAAACAAAACTTTTATGTTGCCTTGTCAAATAACTAAAATAAAATAAAGCTAAATAAATTATTTAAAAATAATGCAAAAAAAAGTGATAAAGAGGAAAAAAGTGGTAACAAAATTACTTAAACTTAAACTAAAAATATTACAATAAAATCTCATTCAAAATATATATAAAAACTCTAAAAGTATAAAAATAATTTTAAAATCACACTTCTTCTGTACGAGAAGGTTAACTAGAGATCAGCCAGAGCGCAGCTGGTTCATTTCACATTTACATGTAAGGATCCACTTCCTTTTCCTGTCATTTCATCTCAAAGCTCTTGATTAGACACAAGATGTTCTAGAGTCCTGAACAGGACAGGAAGTGTGTGTGTCTCTGAATGAGGTGTGTGTGTGTCTGTGTGTTCAGGAGAGGGACTTCCTCTCGCCGCAGGGAGAGTTCAGGGTGGATAGATCCGCGTCTCCAGCGCTGCTCCACTCTCTGCTGTATAAGATGTCCTACTATCGCTTCGGAGAAGTGCAGGTTTGATTCTGCTCACATGACCTGAACTGTGTGACGCTGCTCGTGTGACCTCTGACCTGTCAAACGTGCTTCTCTCTGTTCAGCTGGACTTCATGACTCCTCCAGGGTTTGACCGAACGCGGAACGCCGAGATCGGGAACAAGGACGTCCGGCTGGAGCGGCTGGAGGAAGCGTTCAGCTCCGAACACTGGCTCGTTCGCATTTACAGAGTCAAAGATCCCCAGAACCGGCTGGAGCGCAACACACACACACACAAACACACACCATCCTCCAGGAAGGTACGAGACCGTATCGAAAAATATTTGCATTTCCAGACTATTTCGTTTTCTATAATAGAAAATGAAGCACTTTTTCATTATGCAAAAATGCAGGTTATAAGCGGTTTGGGTTTCTTCTCGTGATATTCTTAGCACCGTTTTACAAGTTGATCTCTATTAAAGGGATAGTTCACTTTGAAATAAAATTTTGGTATGTTTTAGCTTACCTCAAGGGCATCCAAGATGTAGGTGTCTTTGTTTCCGCAGTAGTTTCAATTTTGATCTTTTTAGGTCAAACCGTTCTTGTCTGTCAGTCTTATAATGCAGGTCTATGGTCACTGGCTCAAAGAGCAAGCACAGAGTCCAAATTAAACAATTCCCCATCGTAAGTACACATTGATGGCCTAAGACACGAAACGAGCGGTTTGTGTGAGAAAACGAACAGTATTTCGTTTTTACCTCTTGTACACAACCACGTCCAAGTGATCTGAGGGCGCGGGCGCATCCTGGTGTGTGACGTGTGCGCGTTCTGGCTTCAGATCACTTGGACTTCTCTGTGCATGAGGTGGTGACCATAGACCTGCATTATATGACTGACAGACAACAACGGTTTGACCTAAAAATATCAAAATTGAAACTACTGCTGAAACAAAGACACCTACATCTTGGATGCCCTTGAGGTAAGCTAAAACATATAAAAAATTAATTTCAAAGTGAACTATCCCTTTAATTCATGTGCATCCACACTCTTGTTTTCTTCATAGTGAGATGGCAGTGAAGCACAAAGGAAATATGTTATAGTATATATGAAGTGTTCAGATGCAAAAGCCTCTAAGTGCCATCTGAAATTTTCTTCTAGAATGATCATTTTTATCAAGCTCGTATATTTAAGTTCAGGAATTTCCCTTAAATGACAATTAATAGGTAATTTGCATTGCCATTTAAGTGAAATTACTGAACTTAAATATACGAGCTTGATAAAAATGATCATTCTAGAAGAAAATTTCAGATGGCACTTGCGTAATGCGCAAGCACCCAAAACTTCCCATGTGCATGTGAATAGTTTCTCAAGGGCATGAAAAAGTTTCTCATGTGCATGCAAAAGTCTGTATATTTTTTATTATTTTAATTTTAATTTTGTATGTTGTCACTTCAAGAAACTCAACCCAAAAAAAACCTGAGAAAATAATATTTACGGATGACAGGACTAGATACCGAATATAAAGCTGGAATTAATGCTGAACCATTTATGTTAAATATGGTCTAATTATTGATGACGAATTACATTTGGGTCTGGAAAAATATGGAATTTTCAAGTGGAAAACGTGTAGGAAGCCTGTGATGTTGTTTTAATGCTGTCAGTCTGTGCAGGCGACCAGGAGGAAACGCGGATTCATCAAGAACAAGCTCGTCCTGAAGAAAGGCAGAAGATTAAACCGGAAACAGAAGCGAACAGGACCAGACTGAACTGAACCGGATCAGCTGCACTGGTTATCATCTTCATCTCACTGGTTCATACTTAGATATGTGTTTGATATGAAAGGGAACAGATTGTTTTTATATGACAGAACAGGAATGTGACACTTTTAGCTGAAGTATTGAACCAAAGAGCTCACGTTCTCCTCAGACATTTACACTGACTGTTGCTGAGCGGAAAATGAGTTACACAAAATATTTCAGGCTAAATTTAAGATTTATGTATTTGACTTGTATTTTTGGATTACACCGTTTTAACATAAACGGATAAACTTAATGTGAAGCGTATCTGTCAGCCATTCATTAAAGAAACGGGCCAGATTTCTGCACTCATGCTGTAGTTTATTACATATTTTCAAAATGCATTTATTCAAATAGCTTAGAATCAGCATAAATCTGTTGATTGTGAAAACTGACCTGTTTCATTTATGCATGACAAATATGCAAGTGTATTAATATTTTGTAAAAGTGATTTTTGAAAGTGTTCTGATTTTATATTTTATTTATGTTTTAATGATTCTTTATGAGTTTGTTCATTTAGTTTGGAATATGAATCAAAGATGCAATAATTATCAGGACTTTTGGACTTTTGAATTGATTTCCTCTTTGTGATAAATGTATGAAAGGTTTTACATATAATTCATAACTCAGATTTTATAGTGCAGTTTAATATGCAAAAAACAATGAAAATCTGCATCTAACAGCTGATCTCACACTGTCACTAATGGGAAGAGGCTGAACTCAGACTTCAACTCACTTTACACTGTCTCTGAACTCTGTACTGGATCTGCTGAAGAATTTCATATTTATTTCTCAGTCAAAAGTTCCTTGTTCTTCATGTTTTTCAGTGTTATGATGATAGTGATAGTCACATAAAAATAAAAAATGTTTTCTTTTTTTGTACCAGTTGGTATATTGTTTACAAATAAAATTATACAAAAAAATATACTTTTCCTGTATATATACAGTGAGGAAAATAAGTATTTGAACACCCTGCTGTTTTGCAAGTTCTCCCACTTGGAAATCATGGAGGGGTCTGAAATTGTCATCGTAGGTGCATGTCCACTGTGAGAGACATAATCTAAAAAAAAAAATCCAGAAATCACAATGTATGATTTTTTAACTATTTATTTGTATGATACAGCTGCAAATAAGTATTTGAACACCTGTCTATCAGCTAGAATTCTGACCCTCAAAGACCTGTTAGTCTGCCTTTAAAATGTCCACCTCCACTCCATTTATTATCCTAAATTAGATGCACCTGTTTGAGGTCGTTAGCTGCATAAAGACACCTGTCCTCCCCATACAATCAGTAAGAATCCAACTACTAACATGGCCAAGACCAAAGAGCTGTCCAAAGACACTAGAGACAAAATTGTACACCTCCACAAGGCTGGAAAGGGCTATGGGGAAATTGCCAAGCAGCTTGGTGAAAAAAGGTCCACTGTTGGAGCAATCATTAGAAAATGGAAGAAGCTAAACATGACTGTCAATCTCCCTCGGACTGGGGCTCCATGCAAGATCTCACCTCGTGGGGTCTCAATGATCCTAAGAAAGGTGAGAAATCAGCCCAGAACTACACGGGAGGAGCTGGTCAATGACCTGAAAAGAGCTGGGACCACCGTTTCCAAGGTTACTGTTGGTAATACACTAAGACGTCATGGTTTGAAATCATGCATGGCACGGAAGGTTCCCCTGCTTAAACCAGCACATGTCAAGGCCCGTCTTAAGTTTGCCAATGACCATTTGGATGATCCAGAGGAGTCATGGGAGAAAGTCATGTGGTCAGATGAGACCAAAATAGAACTTTTTGGTCATAATTCCACTAAACGTGTTTGGAGGAAGAAGAATGATGAGTACCATCCCAAGAACACCATCCCTACTGTGAAGCATGGGGGTGTTCTTCTGCACATGGGACAGGGCGACTGCACTGTATTAAGGAGAGGATGACCGGGGCCATGTATTGCGAGATTTTGGGGAACAACCTCCTTCCCTCAGTTAGAGCATTGAAGATGGGTCGAGGCTGGGTCTTCCAACATGACAATGACCCGAAGCACACAGCCAGAATAACCAAGGAGTGGCTCTGTAAGAAGCATATCAAGGTTCTGGCGTGGCCTAGCCAGTCTCCAGACCTAAACCCAATAGAGAATCTTTGGAGGGAGCTCAAACTCCGTGTTTCTCAGCGACAGCCCAGAAACCTGACTGATCTAGAGAAGATCTGTGTGGAGGAGTGGGCCAAATCTCTCCTGCAGTGTGTGCAAACCTGGTGAAAAACTACAGGAAACATTTGACCTCTGTAATTGCAAACAAAGGCTACCGTACCAAATATTAACATTGATTTTCTCAGGTGTTCAAATACTTATTTGCAGCTGTATCATACAAATAAATAGTTGAAAAAATCATACATTGTGATTTCTGGATTTTTTTTTTTAGATTATGTCTCTCACAGTGGACATGCACCTACGATGACAATTTCAGACCCCTCCATGATTTATAAGTGGGAGAACTTGCAAAATAGCAGGGTGTTCAAATACTTATTTTCCTCACTGTATATATATATATATATATATATTACAATTCTGATAGGCGTTGTATTATTGCTGTGCTAATGGTATATCATAATGTCATAATCCCTATATTCCATTAGCTTTATTTACAAATAAGAATATTATTATGATAAAACCCCTGATGTTTGTGTATACAGTAGGCTGTAGTGAAATGATATGTGATTATGAATTTTGCACTGCAGTTCAGCGGATGCTCACTAGAGGCCGCTATAACCTCAAACCAGCCGAGCAGATCTGGAAAAACAGGTAAGACATGTGGAGAAAGGATATATTTATATGTTATTTGGTTTTAAATGCTTGACATTTCACTAGTTTTGAATGTCAGAGGAAAGATACAACACTGTGACTGCTGAGGCAGGTTTATTTGAAACAGAACTTTCAAAAACATCTCAGATTCAGCTCCTTTTACACATGATCTGATTCAACAGCGTTTAGAAAGACTTTCTGTAGATTATTTACTCTGAGAAAAGCAAGGCATTTTTCATGTTTATTTCAGCACCGACATGAACAGTTTACAGTACGAGCTGTAAAAGGAGCTTAATTTTGATGTGTGTAATGGCGTGGTCACATTTGCCATATTAGCGAAATTTCGCGGGCAAAAATAGATCCATTGTTAAAGCACAGCTCAAACAGAACTCACTTTCTAAACAAATACGTTTATGTTGGTCTGCGGGGTGAATTCAAGTCACCAGCTTTAACATTTGCGAAATCTGGGCAATTTATTTCGCGAAATGCGAGAGAACCGGTAAATGTGACCGGGCCTTAAAGGGACAGTTCACCAAAAAATGACCATTCTCTCATTAATTACACCCTCACGTCGTTTCAACCCATAAGATTTATTTTCATCAAATAAACATTTTTAATGAGATTTCTGTGCCCTCCATTTTTTTAAGTTTATCCACCCCAAACTCTGACGTTTCAAAACGTTAATAAAGAAATTGTTTATTTGAGCTTCCGTTCATTGAGCTTGCGATTTTATTAAATGTCTTTATGTTCTGAAGATTAACAAAAATCGTATGGGTTTAGAACGACATGAGGGTGATTAATTGATGACACAATTATTGTTTTTGGATGAACTAACCCATAGACTCATCAGAAAAGTCTTTAACACTTCTACATATTTATCCAGAATATAATACAGTACTGTCTCTTTAAAAAATTTAAATCGTGTATCATACAGCAATTACTGCTGGGAACTTACAAATCAAATCAATGGACTTCACATCAGTGATGCTGTTCATATAAAGTCACAGGATTGAATGAAGGCCTCGATTAAAAAGTGCATCAGAAATCCTTTTGCGGAAGAGTGTAAAACCTCTCGGGTAAAATCTCATTTAATGGCCAATTAGTTCTAACAATAGTGTTCTGTCAGGAAGGCTTTAGGAGTTAGCGGTGACTCATGGAGAGGATTTTGATTGGCCAGATGTGGTCATCCATTTAATCAGCTGACTGACCACTAGCTCACCTGATCAGTGAAAACACTTTTCATTCCTGTAATCTCTGTTTCATGTCAAATATCAAACATCTTGACAAATATGTCAAGATCACGCGGATATTTCACCCCAAAATACTGTTTGTTTAGATCTTCTTAACTAAAAATATAAGAAACTGAAGCTTATTTTAATACATTAAGATTTATTTAAAAATAAATATACATTGTGATAGTATTAGTTGTATCAGTACTAGTTTATGCTGATTTAAATAAAATATTATATTACAATATTTTTTCTGTAATGGAGTAAAAAAATACGATATTGCAGTAATGACAATGTAAGTGGGAAATTCAAAATGTAAAAAATCTTATATATGACATATTTATTACATAATCACTATATAATTATACTTTATTATTTAATTTCTTATAGATTCTTATTATCTCCTGATTTTGGGGTGAAATATGAGCTGGTTTAAAGGAACACTTCGACTTTTTGGGACTTTAGCTTATTCACCGTATCCCCCAGAGTTAGATAAGTCCATACATACCTTTTTCATCTCCGTGCATGAAGCTCTGTTCATCTTACAGCACGTAAGTCTGTTTGACACACCCACCGCTAGCCTAGCTTAGCACAAAGACTGGATGTAAATGGCTACAGCTAGCATACTAATCCCAATAAGTGACAAAATAACGCCAACATTTTCCTATTTACATGTTGTGATTTGTATAGTCACAGTGTGTACAAATAACAAGGTCATATGAGACACAGCCATTTTTTAAACATTTAAATACTGGGAACTATTTTCTCAGAAGGCGAAGCACTGCTACTTGGGCGGAGTGATTAGCGCAGCACCCGGGAAGCGCCGTTCCGTCAACAAAACCAACGTGACTAACTAGCTAGTAGCGAATGTGAGGAATTGTCAGAGGATTTTTATTTGGTATCAAACCAAGATCCAGAACCATATCGTTTTGAGCCAGAATACACAGACGAGGAGTTACAAACTTTGGAAGCTGATAGACAAGATGCCTAACAGACTGAGGACGAGGGGAGAATCAGAACGGGAGTAGCCTACTATTTCACAAACAAGGTCACTGTTTCTCAAAAAAGAAAACTGCCCATGTTTTTTTTAGCAAGTTGAAGGTTACAGTCCTGAAAGTTACCTTTAGCGCCGCTTATTTGTTACTGGGGCGATAGAGCGTGTTTGTGTGACAACACAAAACTAACATTACAGGGGATACATGGAGCCCGGGAACAACTGTAATAGTAGTGAGCACCCTATTCATGTAATAGTGTCACTAAGGTTACATTACATCTAGCTAATGGCACTGTAACAGTAGGCTAGTCATCTAAAAACATAACGGAACACTTAGCGCAGCCGCAGGTGATCCACTTTGTCCTGTCTTTACTATCGATGGGATGGCCGTATCCTTCAGCACACGTTTCATGGTCCGTGTGGCAAATTCCATTTTTTCAAAATAGTCGTCCTCAGTGAAATGTTCTGAGCAAACGCGATAGTCCTTGATGATGTGTTTGGATCTATATCCAGAGCAAGTAGCCATTAAATCATCAGGTCAGCGTTTTTGGTTGGAATTCTATGAAACTTCAAGGTATTACCTGGTCTCCCCTGTTTATTGTCGCAGCTCTTTACAATACAGCGAACACCCATGATTGTAAACTTTGCATTTACTATCTAGTAATTGCTGACTCTATTACTCCAACTCTGAGCGAACTCTCTGCTCCTCACCACGGCGCTTCTCGGGTGCTGCGCTAATCACTCCGCCCAAGTAGCAGTGCTTCGCCTTCTGAGAATATAGTTAAAAAAATGGCTGTGTCTCATATGACCTTGTTATTTGTACACACTGTGACTATGCAAATCACAACATGTAAATAGGAAAATATTGGCGTTATTTTGTCACTTATTGGGATTAGTATGCTAGCTGTAGCCATTTACATCCAGTCTTTGTGCTAAGCTAGGCTAGCGGTGGGTGCATCAGACAGAGTTACGGCACGCACGGAGATGAAAAAGTTATGTATGGACTTATCTAACTCTGGGGGATACGGTGAATAAGCTAAAGTCCCAAAAAGTCGAAGTGTTCCTTTAAGATCTAAAGCATGAATATGAACATCTCGTCCATATTGTTCAATGCGTTCAAATCATCTAATGGCAGATCACATTAATACTGTGTACATGTTATATGCACAAAAACTCGGTTAGATAATTGTGAAAAATAATATATAATTTATATAGTGTATAAAAGTCTATTCTATGATCCAGGTTTTCATATATACACATTGGTTTACAGTTTATACAGTATGATGCATTATAATGCATGATAACCCAGTCTGTGTTTTTTGCTGTTTGTCTTGATTCCCTGTGTTGTTCTGATCAGCGGTCGGTCGGTCGTCTCTCTCCTGTGGTGTGTATTTTATCTCAGTCTGTTTTCCATAGTGGTTTTCTGTAGACCCATCCGTCACCCTGCACACAGACACACACACAGATTCACACAATACAGCTCCAGAAAAACTGTTAACAATGATTTCATATTAGAGTGATAAACATCACAATCTAAATGGTCCCCTTTTTTCTAAGTAGCTTTTTAATATGTTTTGTTTACATTTGCAGCTTGTCACATTTCAAACTATGGAAGTTTGTTTCCACCACGAATAAAAAACAAAAAAAGGTTTGTGACTTCATAACTCGCAAATCTGACTTTATTTCTTGCAATTGCATGTTTATATCTCACAATTCTGACTTGTTTTTTCTTAGACTTGTGAGATATAAATAGGGATGTACCGATATGACAATTTTGGCTGATAATATATATAATATACCGATAATTCTTTATATTTTGAAAGCCGATATATTGACTGATAAATCTAAATCCAAATTTGTATATCATTTTTGAGAGCCTGATTACAAAAACAAAAGTCTCACCATTAAAATCCATGTGCCAGTCCACAATTATAATGTTCTCATTATAATTTTATGCAGCCGATATGACAGACTTGCACTGCACATTATGCACTTACCTGTATTTTCCTTTTTGAAGTGATTTCAGTCATATTTCAAACAATTAAAAACCATGCATCTGAAGTTTCTCAGCTGAAGGAAATAATGCATTATATATCGGCTTTAATATATTGGCCAAATTTTCATATCGGGCCAAAAACAATAAAAAACGAACATATATCAGCCAATACCGATATGGTGGCGAATATATCGTGCATCCCTAGAAACAAACTCAGAATTAAAAAAGGTAATTGCAACTTTTATTATAAGGGTTTTATTATAAACATATTTTTTGTTTTTGTTCACACGGATCCGCAAAAACGACTAAAAACGCTGTATTCTGCGGCCAGGCCAGTAGATGGCGATGTCACTTTGTAATGAAACAACTTCACCGTTTTCACAAATTGGCGATTTTATAGTTTACACAAAGACAATAATGGTAGCGTTTTCAAAAAAAGTTTACTGTTTTTAGTTTTATTGTCGTGTAAACGCCCCCAAACACTTCTGAGAAAAAAGTCAAATTTGCGAATTATGAACTTGCAATTGCAAGTTATAAAGTCTGAATTGCGAGCTGTGAACTCAAACAGTTTATTCTGTGGTGTAAACAAGCGTCCATATCAAACCCAGTTCAGTCTGTCACACGAACACGTTTCTGAGTCGGTCTGGGTCATGAACGCACCTCTTTGCTGAAGTATTTGGGTTTCCAGGGCATGTTGTTGGTGTCTCTCTGTCTCTCGTCGGATCGCTGGGATTCCTCTAACCGATGCTTGTGTTCAGTGGCCAGATCAATGTTTCCTTCCTTCAGAGCCGCGGTCACGTGAGACCAGAGACGCCTGAGCTCAAACACACACACACACACACAGACCGGCAGAATATCACAACTAACATACAAAAATTAAGAAAACCATATATTCATAAGATTTTGGGATCTGTAAGAATGTTTTTTTTTTTTAAAGAAGTATCATCAGCTCACCAAGGCTGCATTTATTTTAGTAAAAAACAGTAATATTGTGAAGAATCACCTGGACTCGCGCCGGCCCTGTTTCTCCACCGGGCGAATCATCTTCCTGATGACGGGCAGTTTGTTGGTGTCGATCACTTTGGTCTCTCCGCTGCTGTATGTGAACTCGAGCGTCCCGTTCCACTCGCCCTGAGCTTTACAAACAACCGTCCCGCTGGAGTTCTGCTTCACCTCTGCACTTACCCTGAAAAACACACACACTCATCATCATCATTATCACTCCGAGACTTCTCAATTACGTCTCCTTTAAAGGTGCAGTATGTAAGAATGACAACTAGTGGTCGAAATATGTACTGCAGTCCAAAATTCAAAATATCGGAGATCGTCGTTTCTCCCGCCCCGCCTCCTCAGACTCGACGCTCACAGCGCAATGGACAATGAAAATTGGCAACGTGCAATATCACAGAGCAAAACAAAAACAAACATTCCAGCCTGGAAACGCACATTTCAAAGTAAAATAACTGGCTGTGGAAGTGTTTTTCAGAGAAGCGAGTATGTGAACTTAGCAGGTTTCCTCAGTATATGCAAACATATTATGCTATTTTTATGCTTTAGTAGAGTGAAAAAGTTACATACAGCACCTTTAAGTATGAACATAATGCACTCACATGTAAAGAATTTTTGTGGGTGAAATACAGTAATTACAATAGGAATCCATGCAATCAGGGCGAAAGATTTTGACACGGGTTAAAGTTGGACAATGGAGCTTTTTTGCCTGAGAAAATTTGCTGACGTGACAAAGTCCTTCCGGGAAACTCGTATTTACGAGTTGGGAAGTCGTAATTAAGATGTCAGGTGCGTTCAAATAACTTTGGTCGGAGCAAGATGGGATAATTTGTCGGTGTGGTATTTGTCCCGCCCCTCCTCGACTGTGATTGAATGGCTAGGTAAAAAGTGACAGTGATGAGTGCTGCATTTTACCCATTTTCTTCAACTCTCTGCGCCCAGAAAAAAAACTTGAAATAACGCTCAGCATGAAATAAACGCTCAACCCCTCGTCGCGTCTGCTGGTGTTTTTAAATACATGCCGTTCACTTTGAAAACAATTGAAAATAATACTTTGGTGAACACACAACCTTAAAGTTGGCAGGAAACGTAAGTTGATATAGTCTTTTCTTCTCTATTGTGACGTATTTCCGAGTGAGACATTTCTGGAACAAGAACAAATGTGGGCGGGGCTTGATTTTGTCTGTGAGGAATTGATTGGATGGTTGTGGTTTGCTATTGGTGGATCTCATGTGAGTGACAGGTTTCCCCGCCCACATCATCAGAGAAGAGAAGAGATGCTGCAAGAGGAAGTTATTCTGATTCAAGATTACGAGGCACATGAATTTAAAACAATAATGATGTGAACGGATAAATAATTTATGATAAACGCTGCAATATTCCATAAAAAATAAGAATTGTCAATTTTGAAAATCCAAAAGAAAATCCAGAGTTTATCCCTTGTAATTATGACTTTGTGGTGACATTCATGCGCATCCAACTCGTAAATCCGATCTTTCCAACACAACGTGAGTGCAGCACCGACCTGTGAACTTTCCCCCCGTAGAAGGGTTTGGTGTGAAACGTGACGCTGGCCGAGTATCCCGTCTGTGCGCAGCTGATGGAGACCTTTCCCCCCAACTCCACCCACGGCACAGTGATGATGGATCGAGCGAACGCACTCGGGAATGTAAACACGTACTCCTCACCGTGATCCCGCAGGTGTAACACACCTGATGAGCAAAGGTACAAACTGCGTAAAACAAAGACTGAACATTTTTGTATGATGTTTCCCCTGTGTGTATAGAGGTTAGGTCACCATGACATGTTCCTGGATCAACATATTTTGTTGATCCTGGAATAACATTCCTGTCCCAAAATTGTGTCCTTACCCTATCCTCACCCCTAAACCTAACCCTACCCATAACCTTTCCCTAAAATCAGAGGGAAATGAGAGGTGAATGACACTGATGTTGAAGCACCTCACCCTGGTTCTAAGCCTAAACTTGACATAAACTGTAAACTTGTCCCTCAAATCTGATTGGTTGATTGGAAAGTTGTTCCAGGATCAATAAGATGTTGATCCGAGAAATCACGTTCACCCTAGAGGTCATGCGTGTGACGTCACTTTCACCGTAGTGGCTTAAAGACTGAGTGCCAGCATTTATTTTCAGTGCTGTGAATGCCACAAAAAACACACAAAACACATCTAAACCGGGAAAGAGCTTTGAGATTGACTGTATAAATAGATTTGACAAGAAATCTGAGGTATATTTTTACAGACTGCCGAGAGCTGAAGAACAGAGAAGCAAATGGATCCAGGCAGAGAAAGGTGGATTTGCAGTTATCATTTTGTGTCAATATGCTGTATTGTATTATTATACCAATTATTATTATTAACCCTATATATTGTATTATTATATATTGCTTTGACAACTCAATCAATTAAATATTTACCATCGTATATTCAGCATAATTGGATGTTTTTAAAGGGGTGGTATAATGCACTTTTCACAAGATGTAAAATAAGTCTCTGATGTCCCCAGTGTGTGTGTGTGAGGTTTTAGCTCAAAATACCCCACAGATATTTTTATATAGCATGTTAAAGTTGTCAGTTTTGAGGGGGAGCAAAAACGCACCATTTTGTGTCTGTTCCTTTAAATGCAAATGAGCTGCTGCTCCTGGCACAGGGGGCGGAGCTTCAACAGCTTGTGTCCTTTTACCTCACACAGACATGCACTGAAAATTTCAACAACGTTTAGCCTTTTGTGTTCAAACCGGAGTCAGACAAAGATGGAGAGACTCAAGAAGAAGAGACAACATGTAGAAGCAACAGGACTTTTCTGAATGGTTAGTTGATGAATTTATGTAGCTGATGTGTAGTTATCTTCTAGTCATTGATTAGCATATTCTACCTTAATAATCTATAAATCGTGTTCTGGGGGCGGGGTTTATGTAAATTTTAGGGTTGGTGATGTCACTAACCCAGGAGGAATGTGGTGTAGTCTCTACCAGCCGTTTGTTGTAGTCCTTAAAAAGCAATTTCTTTAAAAGCAAATCTCTCCCTTTGCTTTGAACTTTGAGCGTCATAACTTTGCAGATGGTGTTTGTGCTCAAACAGCAACATTACACACTAACTAAAGTTAGAAAAGTGAAATCATAATCAACCACCCCTTTAAATAAACACCTATAAATTAGACCTACCTATATTGTATTTATATAAAGTGTTCACAGGCAAATTTGCAGAGCCGGACAGTAACGGAGTACATTTACTTGAGTACAGTACTTAAGTACAATTTTGAGGGATCTGTACTTTACTCGAGTATCATTTTTGGGGAGTACTCATGACTTTACTCAAGTACATTTGAGAGGCAAATGTTGTACTCTTTACTCCACTACATTTCTATCCATAACTGTGAGTACCCGTTACTTCTAAAAAGAAAAAGAAAAAAAGAAAATCTCGGAAACCCTCAATTTGTTGTTTCCCTCTCAAACGTGATTGGATTGTGCAGGCGCCACTGATTGGGACAGCCTATCAGCAATCACCTTCAGCTTTCCGCCAAAGTCAACTCCATGGTCAGATTTAGATAAGAGACGAAACCATGGATGAAGACGCAGGGAATCCCGGGAATGTGCCAGCCCGTGGCCCCACCTCGCCAGACTATTTCAATTTTCTGAACAAGTTAATGTTAGTTTTCGCTTCAAGTGTTTGCTGTGTTTACCAATGTAAGCACTGTGGCAGTAGTAATGCAATATTTAGAAAATGTACTCTTGTACTCTTGATACTCAAGTACTTTTAAAAACAAGTACTTCAGTACTTTTACTTAAGTAGACATCTGACTGTAGTACTTTTACTTGTACTTGAGTAAAATTTAGCAAGGGGTATCTGTACTTTTACTCAAGTAATGAAGCTGTGTACTCTGTCCGCCTCTGCAAATTTGTTTTATGTTTTTCCTCGACGTCGAAATCAGGCTCATATAAATGTCAGGTGATTCCTGCTGCATGCCAATATCCATGGATCACTGGGTCTTCGGTAAGTTACAAGGAACACTAAATCGAGTCCAACCTTTAGTTTAATAATCGTTCGTTTTACTCGCGTTTTCACAGTTTCTCCTATTAAATCCAGTCACACATCAGCTCTTCTGCCACTCAGTCACTGACGTTTACAATTCCCTCTATTGTAAAGATTCTTGGTAACACTTTACAATAAGGTTCATTAGTTAACATTAGTTAACTGCATTAGTTAGCCTAAAATAATAATTAACTGCACTTATACAGCATTTATTAATCTTTGTTAATGTTAATTTCAACGTTTACTAATATTTTATTAAAATTTTGTTAACATTAGTGCATGCACTGTGAACTAACATGAACAAAGTTTGACAAATACAGTAACAAATGTATTGCTCATGATTAGTTCATGTTAGTTAATACATTAACTAATGAACCTTATTGTAAAGTGTTACCAGATTCTTTTATTGACTAGATGAAGAGAGCGTCACCAACCTTCTCCCACCATGGAGACGCCGACTGACATTCCCATGAACTTGCTCTTGGTCCAGATGTGTGCGTTGACACACATGCCTCTCTCCTCGCACTCACAGTAAAACCCAGACACCGGAGGATGATGGGAAACCTGCTCCGCCACAAAACGCACCCTGTAATATTCTGACTCCGCCGCCTCCTGATTGGTCGCATGAGTCACACGTTCCCGAGGAACCGTCCACGAGCAGCAGAAGGTCTCGCCCAGCACAGGGTTGTAGGGCTTCTTGGCGACGGCGCCCTTGCGTCCTTCATGGAAGGCGGTCATGTAGTACTCGACGAAACGCACCATACGCTCCTCCGGCGTGTTTCCCGCAGAAATGGACAGGAACAGGTCCGGGTGCGCCATGAAGTTAGCGTACATCTCCAGCAATGAACGCTTCTCCAGGATGAATGTGGGAAGAACAACCTGCACAAACCACACAGTACAGTTGTAATCAAAATGATTAAACCCCCATTGCAAATCAGGTTTATTGGCAAAATTTGCAGGCTTTCAGCTGTTTGCAGTGAACAAATCAAACAAAAGTAATTGAAATGTTTCAAGTGGTTTCCCCAAATTCAACTGAAAATGCAACTTTTAATGACTTCTGCCGTCTCAAAATTATTCAACCCCCTGTATAGAATCCCTCACAACAGCACAAACCTGAAAAACAGGTGTTGTCTCGCTAATCAAGGGCTTCATTAGTAGCAACAGGTGTGCTTGAGCTAGAACACATGAAAGACCTGAACTGGCTAGGTTCGTTAAGTGTCTACATGCTAGAAATATGGCTAAGTCAAAAGAATGGTCCAAAAAGTTAAGAGAAGATATCAGTACAACCTGCACAAAGCACACAGAGAGTAATGAAACTCTAATGTAATCTGATCCCTCGTGTGTTGTGTATGTCATCCGCACCCGTGTGAGGTCCATGCCGAGTTTGAGCTGAGACAGCAGATGCAGAATAACACTCCTCTGGTCCTCCAGCACACCCAGATCTTCTTCAGAGTTACTGTCTGAATCCATCACCTCTTCCTCAGGGGGAATCAGCTTCATCCCCTCCTGCTGCAAACACACAGTCAAGAAGCTACAAAAGCTTTCTATTTCAGATAAATGCTGTTCTTTTGAGCTTTCTATTCATCCAAGAATCCTGAAATAAAAACGTAAATAACTGTTTTCAACATTGGTAATAATGAGAAAAGCTTCTTGAGCATCAAATCATCATATTAGAGTGATTTGTGAAGGATCATGTGACACTGAAGACTGGAGTAATGATGCTGAAAATTCAGCTTTGATCACAGGAATAAATTACACTTTACGATATTCACATAGAAAACAGATATTTTAGATTGTAATAATATTTCACATTACGTTTTTTTTTTTTTTTTTATCAAATAAATGCAGCCTTGGTGAGCAGAAGATACTTATTTTAAAAACATAAAAAATCTTACCGATCCAAAACTTTTGACTGGCAGTGTATATGCATTATACACGATGTCTCAGACAGTGCGTGGTCTTACCTCAGTGTTGTGCTGCAGGTTTTTCTTCCTGAGGGAGGGCGAGGGCTCAGTGGAGCTCAGGGTAGCAGCACCACCGTTCCTCAGGCCTTCTTCTGAGGGCGACTTCGGGACGGTCCATACAGGAACATTAACTGCAGGAATGAAGAGCACATGACCAGCGGTCAGCAGATACACATCACGCTTAAACTCAAAACCAGAGCAATTAGTGACCTGAGTTCAGTCCGTCAGCGCTGATGCTGAAAAGACCAGCGTAAACCAAGCCTAATTTAGCTGGAACTGCATGACCAGTGGAAACCAGTAAACAACTTATAGCCAGCTTTTTTTCAGCAGAGGAAGGAATCACATCACTTTCAATACAAACATGTGCTGCTGCTTTAACCTCCACATGAAAAGCATGTATTAGCAATACCAACATGTTATTTATTTTTAGATTCATTTTATATTAATTCAACACTTCGGAGGGTCTGGCAGCCGTTCAGTGTGTTGTGAAAAGATGTGTCAAGCTCTTGTACTGATGCACAAACATCTCATAAACTGGTTTCGTATCAAAGCGTCATCAGGGCTGGATGAACTTGGCTTCTGCTCTCATAATATTTCTGATAACAGATGTCAAGTTTTCCTTACATTCAGACAGATTCAGCCATGTACAACTTACCACAGAACTGATATATATATATATATATATATATATATATATATATATATATATATATATATATATATATATATATATATATGAGAACTAACTGTAACTGAGAATACATATAGTTTGTCTCTGTACTCGTGTAGATTATTGAACTTTAAATTAATTAATAAATATTACATTTAAACATTTTATCCAAAGCAACTTTCATTGCATTCAAGGTACACGTTTGATCAGTTTTATAAATAAATTAAATTAAATAATTCATAAACAAATGATAAAAATAAATAAATACAGTAAAGATGCATCAAAAAGAAAACAGTGCATCAAACTGGACCTATTCAATTTTCTTCAAAAAGTCTTCTTTCCAAGAAGTAAAAATGAAGATATTATTATTAACAAGGAAGTAAAAATGAAGATAGACCTATCACCTGTGTGTTCGACTTGAAGCGGCACTGCGCAGACCGATCGGTGTATTACATCAATGTGATAATCTCAAGCCAACATAAATCTTAAAATATATTCAAATAGAAAACTATATATATATATAAAAGCAGAAAATAATGTAGGGCAAGACCCACTACAACACTATATCTGACAGCATCAAGCATCACTTCAGATTAATGTTTAATTTCTCAAACTGCTGGGGGAGAAAATCATACAGACCATGCAGAGAAACATCCATGCACAAATGAGAACAGAATATGTGCAATGTTCTGACTGATCATTGTGATGAAAAGCAAACAGATCATGCAAACAAAACACAAAATATGTATTTACCTGATTGGCGTTTCCCTCGTTTGGATCTGCAGGCCCCGCCCCATTCAAAGCCCCGCCCCTTTCCGAGACACACCCATTCACAATCCCCTATCAGAGCCCCGCCCCCTCATTAAATATAGCTAGCCCCTAACAGACCTCAGTCGGAGATCAAAGGTGTCATCTGAATTTTAATTCATTTCTGTAACATCAGAAACATTCAGAGCGATCAGTTTAGGATTCAGTCCATCCAATATATACCTATAGTGTCTCTCCAAACACAAGAAACAGAACCTGAGATCTGAAGATCAGAAATAATAAACATACAATATTCAGACCAGGAACAGAGTCATTCAGCTCTCAAGTGTTTATCCTCAAACGTGTCCATTCATATCAAGGAGTTCTCGTTTGGCTGAGTGAATCAACATCAAGAAAAAAAAAAAAGATCAAACATAAAACAAAATCAAATATAAAGTCACGGCGATTGATCTTGACGCCCAGAGTGAAGCACCTGAGTCCGTGTCAGGGAAGATCGGAAAGGTTTTACTGGATCCACTGTGTCGGTCGAGTTTTCAGGCACCTGTGTGTTTCTTTGGCATGTGGTTCATCATCCAGCATTGAAAACCACAGGAAACAGATTCCAAACACTCATACTGAATCATGCATTAAAGGGACAGTTCACACAAAAATGAAAATTAGCCCATGATTTACTCACCCTGAAGTCATCCTAGGTGTTTATGACATTCTTCTTTCAGACGAATACAATCAGAGTTATATTCAAGGGATAGTTCGGCCAAAAATGCACTATTATTATGGATAGATGCACTTTTATCATGGATAGATGCACTTTTATGATGGATAGATGCACTTTTATGATGGATAGATGCACTTTTATGATGGATAGATGCACTTTTATGATGGATAGATGCACTTTTATGATGATAGATGCACTTTTATGATGATAGATCCACTTTTATGATGGATAGATGCACTTTTATGATGGATAGATGCACTTTTATGATGGATAGATGCACTTTTATGATGGACAGATGCACTTTTATGATGGATAGATGCACTTTTATGATAGACTGATGCATTTTTATGATAGACTGATGCACTTTTATGATGGATAGATGCACTTTTATGATGGATAGATGCACTTTTATGATGGACAGATGTGCTATTATTATGGATAGATGCACTTTTATGATGGATAGATGCACTTATGATGATAGATGCACATAGATGCACTTTTATGATGGACAGATGCACTTTTATGATGGATAGATGCACTTTTATGATGGACAGATGCACTTTTATGATGGATAGATGACAGATGCACTTTTATGATGGATAGATGCACTTTTATGATGGACAGATGCACTTTTATGATGGATAGATGCACTTTTATCATGGATATATGCACTTTTATGATGGACAGATGCACTTTTATCATGGATAGATGTACTTTTATGATGGATAGATTTTATGGACTTCAAAACGGAAACAGCCACTCACTGCCATTATAAAGCTTTGAAGAGCCAGGACAGATATAACTCTGACTGTATTCGTCTGAAAGAAGAATGTCATATACACCTAGGATGACTTCAGGGTGAGTAAATCATGGGATAATTTTAATTTTTGGGGGAACTATCCCTTTAAGAACGGTTTCATCTGTGATCAGCACAAATACAAATGACACAATCAGGCACAGAACTGAACGAACAAATGAAGAACCAAAATACAGATGAACTCACACAGACACCGAACATGCAAACAGCCCTTCAGCAGCATTTATTGCACACGTTTATCTGCAAGCGTTCCGTTATATACGGACAGGGGCCGCAGTGGACCTCGGCCGGGTCTTTGGCCGGTTCAGTCTGTCGGGCGTCCGTGTCGGACTCACCGCGGTTGTGACCCGGCTGAGCGCTGCGCGAGTGTAATATAGTCAGGCATTCTCCCAGACAGCTCAGTGTGGCGGCAGACGTGGCCTTCAGAAGCAGCAGGTCCTGATCCAGACAGGACAGGGATCCTCCCGCCGGAAGAGACTCGATGGACTGGACCAGACTCTTCTGCTGACCCTCGGCCTGCGACATGACCTGAGGAAACCAGGAAAGCAGGTTTTAACCGAGGTTGACCAGCAGGTGGCGCCGTTCAGCACTGACTAACCAGGTGTTACACTGGTAAAAACATCAAGTGTTCACTGTTACTACAGTCATTTACTAATCATCTAAGATGAACTGTGGAAAATCACACTTTTTTCTTCAGTAGAGCTGCTTTACAGCTGAATTTAATTTGTTTCATAATTGATTACATTTGTGACACCGACATTAATATAAATACACTACATTGCAAGAAATTAATACTTTTATTCATCAAGGACACATTAAATTGATCAAAAGTAACTGTAAAGACATGTATAATGTTACAAAAGATTCTA